>NC_090392.1:61172155-61475185 GCF_036365525.1 Heterodontus francisci | reverse complement strand
AGATATCTTAAGATAACAAAAGTTGATTAGCCTCACCAAGCATATATTTTAAATGATTTTTGCATTGCTCTGCCGCACTACTCATAGCCCATTTTATACATCATCTGTTGTTACCATTTATTTTATATTTCTTCAAATATGTTGTGATGGATTTGGGAGTTGAAAGCAAATGTCTCCCCTTTTAGCAAAACTCTGGAATTTATCCTTTCTCTTGTTGTGGCTCTTTCTCCTCCAGAAGTGTTGAAATTATAGATTCAGACTCAATAGTAATCAGAATGTCACTTGCTTTATTGCATACATTGCTGTACCTTTCAATTATATAATATAAAATAGGCTTGTACTTATCTCTGCAAGGCCCAGAACTCCATAATGCAGACAACTGTAAACATTACCCCAAGCCAACACATCAGTCTCCAACTCCAGCCTTGTCTCTCACTGATTAAATTTGGTTTCTTCTTTTAAGCAATAATTTGAAGATTTTGGACCGAAGTTTCCCACTACTTTTAATCTGTTGATGGATAAGTCATTTTAAGATATTAATCATGCAGAAATTAAACTTCAATAAAACTGACTTGAATTGACACTTTTCGAACAAGGTCATTATGATATTTGCAATTCTAAATAGGGTTTGGGAATTTTTCTACGTCTATAACTGGCACACTTCCTAACGTAGCACTGCAGAAAGGTTACATCCATTCAATGTGAAAATTGTCAACATAAAAAAGAATTTTGATATTGTCTCAGAGCATAAACAGGCAATCGATGTAGAACAGGTAATAGAAGCATGTTGCAACACAGTGACAGCAAGTGGATTCAGCTGAAGTCTAACTGCAAGAGAATCAGTGGAATGGTTTAGCAAACTCATCTGACACCCACAAGATGATACTGCTTCCGTGGAGCAGGCTCGAGGGGCTGTATGGCCTATTTCTGTTCCTACGCCTTGAGAGTGAGGAGTACTCACCATCTTACTAAACCCAGTGTTGATTCAATATTTCCCAATGTGAAGATAATTTCTCAGCACCACATGACTCAAACTTCACTGATACGGAATTTTATTTCCCTCTTATGCCTGTTTGCACATGTATATACGCATCTATACATAATCACAAATAACTCCATTTATTATGAGTTCTAAATAAGATATTCAATAAAGTATCATATCTTCTGGCAGTGATGTCAGGCACTTACAGTAACAGGTGGTACCGGCAGTCCAGCTAATGTTATTTTCATTTATTATGCTCCGTAAGGATGTGGGGGGTGGGGGGGGAGTCCTGGTACCCAACCGTTACCGAATATTTCAAACCTGCTGTGTAATCGATCAGAGTAAAAATGGTGCATGTTCATGAAGAAATGTGTGTGCTTGGCTAAGAACATGCGACAATTTGTGCATTGTCAAAGAAACAATAGAAGACATTTAACTGCAAGGTAGTTTGGGAACTACTGTGTGGACATTTTCAGCTGCTTAATTCCCATTTAACATTATTCTGCTTCAAAAATGTTTTGTATTTTGATATAATAAATCTTTGCAAAAAATAGCCATAGTGTATCTGCAAGTTCCTTTGTTCTAGTATTTTTATTGCCTTCTGATAAGAAAACTAGTGATTGCATATTTGCCAGGTGAATAAAATAGCTGTAACTAGGTCTTGCCCTACTGTGGAATCCAGGAACACCATGGTGAAATGGTTGGTTTGGCAGTGAAGACATATGTATTCACAACACATTTCCAGATTTTGCTATTGTCCTTTAAAGATTCAAAGCTGGCATGGGTTACTGGAGAATAACTTCCTTTAAGGTACAGATTCAGTCCACTACAAGAAAGTCTTGAATCTATATAATGCCATTCATGATCCCAGAATATCCTTAAGAATTTTACAGCCCATGCAGTGTAGCACTGTTGTAATGTAGGAAATGCAGCAACCAATTTACACAAAGCAATTTACAACAAACAACAATGTGATAATGATCAGATAATCTGTTTTAGTGACATTGGTTAAGGGATAAATATTGGCCTGGACACCAGGGAGTCACCCCTGCTCGTCTTCAAGTATTGCCAAGAGATCTGAGAGGGCAGATGGGGCCTTAGTTTAACATTTCATCCAAAAGATGGCACCTCCAACAGTGCAGCATGCCCTCAGTACGGCTTTGAAGTGTCAGTCTTGATTTTGTGTTCAAGCCCTTGCAGTGGGACTTAAAGGCACAACTTTGTGACTCAGACGAACCTAGTACCGCTGAGCCACAGCTAAAAGCTCTGTTGAAAACACAGTCACACTATTTGTTGCAATTTAAAACTTTGGCGCAATGTGTTTTTTGTTCTTTCCTAATTTTTAATTAATACTCAAAATGTACAGGGACAGATAAAAAAGTCTTGAGAAGCATTTTAGCAAACAAAACTACTTTGGACTTCAAAATAAGCTCATATCTAAGATATACTTATACTAAATAAACATATAGAGTTGTCACTCATCCAGTTTAGAAATCCAGTTTCTGAGTGAGCTGACAGGAAAATTTCTAAAATATAAATTAAACACCAAGGGCCAATTTTCACCCACAGTTTAAATTAAAAATCCCACCACAATGGAGAACTACTAACAGCACTCAATTTTCCAGCACAAGCTCATATGCGTCAACAGTCACTGGTACAATTGTGGACTTACAGACTTTCATGGTATAAGGAGCACACAAGGTGGCCAATTGAGGACAGAGATATAATGTGATTGGCAAAAGAACCAGAGATGACATGAGGAAGCATTTATTTACACAGTGAGTTGTTGTGATCTGGAATGCACTATCTGAAGGGGTGGTGGAAGCAGATTCAACAATAATGTTCAAGAGGGAATTGGATAACTTCTTGAAGGAAAGTATTTGCAGGGCTATGGGGCAAGAATGGAGCAGTCAGTTAAGTTGGATAGCTCTACCAACGTGCTGGCATCGGCATGATAGGCCAAATGGCCTCCTTCTATCTGTATCATTCTATGATCCTATGATTCCAGTCCCAAGCATCTGAACGTGCTTTGCACTTGATAATCTGCACATCCCCACATCATGAGAATGTGTATAAGATGTCTCTCATTTGAATACATTAATGAAGCACTCACTTGTTTCAGATGGGAGCTGCTTCTGCTGGATCCAACACTAACCATGAGCTTCAATAGAGAGCAGGGTAGACGAAGAGTAGTTGGAGCTGAATTACTAATTCCTGTTGGTGTACTGATTACAGAGCGGTGTGAAGCACCTTGGGGCATTTTTTCTATGTTAATAGTGCTACAAAAATGCAGTTGCTTATTTAAGGGCACAACAGAAACTAAATTCAGTCCCCAGTGGTATCTTTATTTTAATGTGGAAACCCTTTATTCCACATTTGTAGAATTGTGGAATTGCTGGTCCTAGCATTATCTTAGTATCACATCTGGAGATAATGAAACTCCTCCTTATCTCCTGCCATTCGGTGGTATTAAGGTCTACGCTTGGCTGCTCCAGATTTGCAATTTGCAGGCTTTGCCACACTTTACTCCATCCACAGCAGTCTCTATGAAGTACACCATTAAAAGGGAGGATGCAGGCAACATCTGGTTTTGAATTTAGGATAGGCGGCAAGCACAGACAGAAAAATTAAAGATCAGATAGGGCTGAAATTTAAGGTGCCACCGCTGTAATTGGCGGCGTCCGAAAAAAATGGCAGTCCAGGTTGCAGAGCTGCCGCGATATTCAACGCGGTGGCTCATTTAAATGGCCAGGGTGGACTGCCCACCCCGATGCCGTGGAGAGGGTGGACTGTCCATCCCTGGCAATGGCGTCAGCCGCCATTGCACAGGTGCTGACGCCATTTTTAAAGGGCATTGAGCCCTACATTTCAATTTAAATAATTAAAGATGTAGTGATTTAAAAAAATTAAATAAGTTGATCCTGATCTTCTCACATCTGACCCCAATAACCATAGAATGAATTACCTGCCCTCTCCTCTCACCCAAAATACCTACCTTGTGCACCTGACCTTCCCCCGCACAAAGTTCATAAACTTTAAATTTCACCCCTCCCACCATCCCCTACATCAATGAAATGACTCTGATGCCACTCCCCACCCCCCCGCACTGAACAACATACCTGCTCCCCCCTCCACACGAGTGTTCCTCCTCAGATCGCCAGCCACCAGCACTGATATTGCAGCCGGACGGACGGTGGGAGCCAAAAGGTAATTTATTCCTTCGTTTAAATAATTTTACATATTTAAATTTGGTTCCCGTCGCCGAGTGGCAGTGGAGCAGCCCCAAGGCCTTGTCGCCATTGGCAATATCGGGCCGGGCCCCCCTCCCGCCACGACTCCCAACATCGGGGGGGGGGCTCTGTAAAATTCGACCCATTGTAACTGATAACCCCACTGTTCAGCCTGGTGCTAATAACATGAATAAAATCTTGACACTAGGTTTTTAGCAGGCTTGAAACTTTCTGACACATCTTTCTGGTGTTTATTCCTAAATTAAAGATACAATCAGTTTTGGCTTTTGTACGCTTGGTATTGTTTAATCCGCTATTCGTGCTCGCATTATAAAAATAGAGGCACTGAGTTCTAATTATATCACATCTCTATCCTTCCTTCCAGCATCTATTTCTGCAGGTATTTTACTGCCACCAAACTGCCAATTTCTTTTTGTCTCTTTTTTTTAACATATATTTTGATAATGGGAAGCAATTTCCTGTGGGGATTATGGGTTGGTGTTTAAATCTTCAAATACTATTTGCATTGATTTTTTTTTCATTAGTTCTCGCCTCTGGCAAGAATTACTGCTGCTATCACAGGGCCTGCACTTCCACACAACCAGCCAAGGGAATACTTCATTTGATACATGTCACCTGTGTATGAAGAATGCCGCCACTATATGCACAGCAGGAAATAATCTCATGTCCCATCCTCCCATACAGATGATCAAACACTGTACGTTCCAGTCAAGTTTGGACCAATTCAATCCTATCCTTGCTCAAAGTCAGCATGTGCATTTTGCTGTATGTGCTACCAGGTGTTGATCAAGAATGAGAACTCAGGACAATTCCACCACCACTGGCCCAACCATAATGAAGCCAAATTACATTTCCCCTTGTGGCACCCTGGGTGAAATCAACTCACTCAGCATTGACCAAAGACCACGCTTGGTCTGTTAAGTCAGTGGCACAAAATGGCCAGTAAGCTCAACAATTGAACTAGACGACCTTCCCGAAGTTTATGCTCAATTTCAGGTTTCTCTAATGGGAGGTATTTTCCTGTGTCTTTTTGAGCTCATCAGGTAATTAACTAAATCGGTGACGAAACGACAAATTTTACTTGGTCTATTACTGGGAAAGGAATTTGCCAGAGTTCGTTTTTGCTGGATTGGCAGAAGATTTTTCTTTGTTTTTGCCTCTCCTAGGAGCTTGCAAGATTGAAGGGGGCAGTGGGGGAGGGGGTAATGTTGAGATGAATTTAATTGTGTAAATAGGTTGCACCACTTCCAAGGCAAGACAGATGGCCTTTTCTGGTCCTTTTTGTGTGTTCATATTAGTTGCAGCATTTGTGAATGACCTTTTTTTCCGCACACTCATATAATTCCTTTAATGAGTACTTTTCTAAATTTACAGAAATATTAATGTATTGAAATATAATTACAATATTACCAATGTTCATTGCACTAAATGGAATACCAAAAGAAAACAGACCAAATAAATTACAATAACATTAGCAGTTATGTAACACCTTTAACAAAGACCCATTGTACTTCACAAAGACATGTGGAAAAGCAGATGCTGAGAGCAAGAGTGAACAGTTACATGGGGTGACATTTCTTCTTTGGCCTCCTTGTCTCGGGAGACAATGGGTAAGCGCCTGGAGGTGGTCAGTGGTTTGTGGAGCAGCGCCTGGAGTGGCTATAAAGGCCAATACTAGAGTGACAGACTCTTCCACAGGTGCTGCAGAAAAAATTGGTTGTCGGTGCCGTTACACAGTTGGATCTCTCTTTGCGCTTCTGTCTGTTTTCCTGCCAACTGCTAAGTCTCTTCGACTCGCCATGCTTTAGCCCCGCCTTTATGGCTGCCCGCCAGCTTTGGCGATCACTGGCAACTGACTCCCGCGGCTTGTGATCAATGTTACAGGACTTCATGTCGCGTTTGCAGACGTCTTTAAAGCGGAGACATGGACGGCCGGTGGGTCTGATACCAGTGGCGAGCTCGCTGTACAATGTGTCCTTGGGGATCCTGCCATCTTCCATGCGGCTCACATGTCCAAGCCATCTCAAGCGCCGCTGACTCAGTAGTGTGTATAAGCTGGGGATGTTGGCCGCCTCGAGGACTACTGTGTTGGAGATACGGTCCTGCCACCTGATGCCAAGGATTCTCCGGAGGCAGCGAAGGTGGAATGAACTGAGACGTCGCTCTTGGCTGACATACGTTGTCCAGGCCTCGCTGGGGTGACAATAGCTTAGGCAAAGAGATGGGTTTCCAAGTGACACTTTAATGTGGAGAGGAAGGTGACAGACAGAGGGATTTAGGGGAGTAATTCCACAGAATGTGACCTAAATTGTCAAAGACATGGCTGCCAATGATGGGGGTGGGGGTGGGGAGGGGGGAGAGGGGGAAGGGGGAGGGGATGCACAAGAAGCAGAAGAATGAAGAGTTCTGGTAAGGATTTTAAGGCTGGAGGTGATCACTGAGATAGGAAAGGGTGAGCCTGTGGAAGGATTTAAACAGAAGGGCGCGAATTTTAAATTTGCCACATAGGGTGACCTAGAGCCAATGTAGGTTAGTGAGGAATAGGGTGATGCAAGAGATGGGGCTTGAATTAGAATAAAATACGAGCAGTACAGTTTTAAATCAGCTGAAGTTTACAAGTATTGAAAGACATGAGGGTGCCCAGGAGAGCAATGGGAGTCTGGAGGCAACAAAAACTTGAATGAGGGTGGCACAGTGGTTAGCACCGCAGCCTCACAGCTCCAGCGACCCGGGTTCAGTTCTGGGCACTGCCTGTGAGGAGTTTGTAAGTTCTCCCTGTGACTGTGTGGGCTTCCGCTGGGTGCTCTGGTTTCCTCCCACAGCCAAAGACTTGCAGGTTGATAGTTAATTGGCCATTGTAAATTGCCCCTAGTGTAGGAAGGAGAATGGTGGGGATGTGGTAGGTAATATGGGATTAATGTAGGATTAGTATAAATGGGTGGCTGATGGTCAGCACAGACTCAGTAGGCTGAAGGGCCTGTTTCAGTGCTGTATGACTATGAGGGTTTCAGTGGCAGTTGGGTTGATGTGGGGACGAAGGCAGTCTCTGTAATGGATAATATATAGGGCCACATACTCAGCTAGGGGTTGAATAGAGCACCTAAGTTGTGAATAGTCTGCTTCAGCCTGAGATAGTGGCCAGAGAGGGGGAAGGAGTCAGTTGCAAAGGAACAGAATTTGGTACAAGGCAGACAATAATGACTTCACTCTGCTCAATGTTTAGTTGGAAGAAAATACGGCACATTTGAGACTGGGGGCTGAATTTTCAGAGGTGGACAGGACCCAAAAGTACTGGTGCCGGCTGGCATGCCTATTTCCCACCTTTCACAGTGCTGGCCATGTTCACTAAGGTGGGGGAGAGGCAGGATCGCGATCCCGACTGATCCCAGATTAAGGCCAATTAATACGCTTGAAGAGCTCATTGAAGGGGGAAGTTGAGATTTTTACAGAGGCTATTCGCGCTGTCTGGGGCAGACTCAGTGAAAGGAGGCAAGTACAGAGTGAATAGCCAGTCATGGCCACCCCAGGTTTGAAGTTTGAACAGCACAGAGGGGGACTCAGCCATTGGGAGACAGGTGCCCTGGGTGCTGCACAGGTGGCGGAGAGAGCAGGCAGTCAGCACTCGGACAGTGCAGGGGGTCATCACCCTCCTGGCATTGCAGGGGACAAGGCTGCCAAGGACAACTGAGCAAGAAGATGATCAAAGGGAAGGCAGCAACTGGCGAAGGGGGCATGACGCTCGGATTTTGGACCCAGTGGCAATGAGAATCAACACCATCTGCTGGAAGGGCAGAACATCAGGAAGGCAGCGGAGAGGCATAAGGGGCAGGAAGGACATGGAGGCCATACCCTCCACCTAGGATCTGCCGCTGAAGAAGGAGCTACCTGGAGATGACCGAGGTCCAGGACACTCCAGACAGATGGTCAAAGGCCTCACAATACTGGTCATCATGCCCTTCCAGTAGCCGTCAAAGTCACTGTGACCTTGAACTTCTTTGCATCTGGCTTCTTCCAAGGATTAGCTGCGGACCTGAGTAGCATCTTGCAAATGGCAGCATCTCGCAGGTCACTGGTGCCCTCTTTGCCAGAGCTGGGCAGTACATTCATTTCTCAACAGATGAAGCTTCACAGGGACAGAGAACAGTGAGTTTCGCCACCATCGCTGGATTCCGCCAGATGCAGGGAATCATTGATTACACCCACATGGTCATCAAGGCACCCAGTGACCAGCTAATGAGATTCATCAACAGGGAGGGCTACAACTCCCTCAACATTTAGCTGGTCTGTGACCATAGCAAGTGCTTCCTCTATGTGTGCGCTTGCTTTCCTGGCAGCTTCCATGACTCCTTCATCCTCCACCAGTCCAAGTTGCCACAGATCTTCACTTCACTCCCCAAAGTCTGTGGATGGATCCGAGGGGACAAGGGATATCCCTTGAAGGGACGGCTACTCACCCCTCTACAAGCATCTGAGACAGAGGCACAGAAGCGATATCACCGAAACCATCTTCTACGATAAACATTGAGCAGGCCATCGGGCTTCTCAAGATGCGATTCTAGAGCCTGGACCTTTCGAGTGGTGCCCTCCAATATACTGCTGCAAGGGTCTCGCTCATTGTGGTGGTCTGCTTCATGTCCGTAACATGGCCCTCCAGAAAGCTGTGGATCTTGAGGATGCTGAGGCCCTGGAACAAGACACCTTACCAGAGGAAGATGGGGAGCAGGAGGTGGGGGAAGTGGAGGTGAAGGGGAAGGAGGCAGAACACAAGGAAGTGTCGGGACAGTGCAGGTGCAAAGTTCTCGTCAGGATGCAATGAATGTCAGGGATCATATGACTCAGGAATGTTTCAGCTGAGTCCCTCTGACCCAGAATGAAGGGCATGGTATGGAAGTCAGTCTGAGGTATCTGTGCTGACACATCCATTGAAGACGCAGGTGGAAACATCTAAACTCTTATCGCCAATAAAGGATGCACATCTGCCCAGAGCCTTTGCCCTCACCAAGCAGGAACCTTTGATTTCCTTCACCACCTCACATCACTTTTCTTGTCATGCCAGCAATAAAAGGAGTCTCAGATGTGTGGTTTAAAGTTTCATTATTTGTACAGTGATGAGAGGGAAACAGTGCACAGAGACATTAAGAGACAACCTAGTGACCCACTCAGTGCTCCATGCAACATGGTGGCTTCCACGCTTGGCCATTCCTATGTGGTGCTCACCTTGTGGTCTCGGAGGAGGTGGAGGCAGCCTGCTCAATTGTCTCTGCCTGCGGCTGAGATGCATGTGGTGGTCATCCTTGTCATGGACGGGGCAACGCCAGAGGCTGCTGCACCTGCATCATTGCAGGGCCAGCCTCCATCACTTGGCCCTGCTGCACAGATGCTCCGACTGCCAGAAGAGCCAAGGAGGCTGAGAATGATGAAGGTGCCCCATGAGGGGAAGCACCCTCCTCCTCCTCCTTGACATCCTCACACCTTGGTGGGCGTACTGGGTGGTTGGAGGAGGACACAAGATAGAGCGCAACTAGCATCCACGCCAAACATCTCTGTGCCCCCAGCACCACTGACCTGTCCAGGCTACACAGTGTGGGATGCATCCTTTGGACATCAGTGCACATTTCCTGCATGCACTCGAAGTGCTGCCACATATGGCTGTCCACGAGATTGGCCACTGTCTCTATGGAGGAGCTCATGCGCTTATAGCCCTGAGCCATTGTAATGCACATGAGCTGGATGGACCTTCCCATTCTCTGCCCATGTCCCCACACTGCGCCAGGAAGCACATCTGCTGCTGCAGTTCTTGGTAGAGCCTCTTTTCCTGTGGCTCCTGAGGTCCTGCATCTGTGCCCAGCTGTACAGGACAGTGTCTGTCCTCCCTCCTCTGAGGGGGACTGCCCACAGCTGCCTCTACCTGTGGCACCTCCTCCTGCACACTCGTGCCATGCTGCTCACCCAGTGCCACACTATCTAACACTTGCAGGACCCACGAAGTTGAGAGTATCTGCGCTTGTGGACGGTGCATTGTAAGGTGTGATAGTGCTTCTTCAGTTGCTGGTATTCTGGGGCCGCTGAGGGAGACAGGGAAGGTCTCTGGACCTTGTGTCTGCACCTGTGGGACACATAAGAAGAGATCATGAGAGCTAGCTTATATGATCGGAAGCCACTACAGTGCTGAGGCTGCCCTATGCATTTCAGTGCTTGGCATGCTATCGTCTGGTACGGTGTGCACTGCACCACCCTAATGAGCACTTTGCCCTTTGTAATCACCATCTCCACCATCAGTTCCCATTTCGCCAGGGCCAACTTCCTGTCCGCAATCCTGGCTATCTCCATCACTTGGTCTTCCTTGGTGTGACCCTCCACCGGTTTGCACCATTTCCCAGGCATTATGTGCCCATTTCTCCTGCAAGGACAGAAGAGAATGAGATAAGGCACTGCTATCCTTTGTGGCCAATTGCATCTTCCCCTATCCAGTACAAACTGCAGGTTTCAGTAGTGACAGGTTTTCAGCAGCAGCAGGACTCTGAGCCATTCTGAGGGGTGAATGAGTGCCCTGGGCACACACCCCTCCCATATTCAAGAGCAGCATGTGCCCTGAGGCTCCTCAGGTGGTGTGTCTGCTGGAAGGTGCAAGCCGTGCAACCTGTACTGACTGTTGGGAGCTACACTCATCTTGCCAGAATGTATCGGTTTATTGAACTTCCTCTGGCACTGAATCCAGGATCATCTGATGACACTTCTTCTGCTGACAGTGGCTGCTATCTCAACCTGGGCCTTCTTTGCCTGTATGGGTGTCCTCCTCATGCCACCCTCCTGGAAGAGGACCTCCCTCGGCCTCCAGGATCACTTCAAGGTCGTTGTCTGATGACCGAGGGGCTGCCCTGTGCCAGGTGCCGGGCCTTCGGCTTTCCAATGACATCATGGGACACTGCCAAGGTGCAACAGCAATTTTCTGTTTGCTCCTTCAACACTCACACAGCAGCCACAGTAATGGCTGCCGTGGGGAGTTTAAATTGGGCCCCCACTTCATATGGCCCGCCTCCATTCCCACCCCCACAACCACTAATTGGCTGCCAAACCTGACTATAAACCAATTAAGGGGTTGACCCCTGAAAATCGTGACTCTAATCTGTTTCTCTGTGGGGGCGGGTTGGTTACCCGGAAACAGTCCTGACTTCCGCTTCCTGCCTCCAACCTGAAAATTCAGCCCTGGATGTCAGGCAAGCAGCTGGAGTTTCCCTCCGGGGATGGAAACAGGAGTCAGGACTGTTTCCAGGCCCCATACCTGCCCCAGGAGGGAAGCAGTCATTCTTAGCGATTTTCATGGAGACGCCCCTTTACTTGGCATGGAGGCAGGTTCCCTGTCTAATTAAGGTTGGCAGGCGGGCTCTCGAAGCTGGAGGGCCAATCAAAGACCTTCCAGCTTGAGAGAAGCAGCCGGCTGCAGTAGAGGGGCACTTAAATGTGGAGGCACCCTTACACTAACTTTTTTAAAACTTTAAATAAAAAACAGATTCAGCAGCCAGGCCACCACAGTTGGAGTTAAGGGGATTGGTGGGGGAATCCATCTACAAGGTGGCCTTTGGCTGTACCCGCTCCCAGGCAGGCAAGGAGGGGCGGTAGGTCTGCTTGGAACACTGGACAGCCGGCCTGCTGCTGGGTGCCCGGCTCCAGGTAGATGTGTTAGGAAACTGTGGCATGGAGGCAGATCTCTTAATAAGCCTAAAATAAAAGCAAAATACTGCGGATGCTGGAAATCTGAAATAAAAACAAGAAATGCTGGAACCACTCAGCAGGTCTGGCAGCATCTGTGGAAAGAGAAGCAAAGTTAACGTTTTGTACTTGCTGCTGTTCAATCTTCAGTCCGTTAACACCCTATCTGTACTAATGCTTTGTCTTTCAACACACCATTAACATATTGTTTGCCTTTGCTCCATGACCTTTTGGTCAGCTGTGTGGCCTTGTCCAATCTACACCTTCTCCTTTGTTATCTCACACCCCCGCCTCACTTGCTTATAACCTTTGTCATTGCTAATATTTGCTAGTTCCAAAGAAGGGTCACTGACCCGAAACGTTAACTCTGCTTCTCTTTCCACAGATGCTGCCAGACCTGCTGAGTGGTTCCAGCATTTCTTGTTTTTATCTCTTAATGAGCCTAACTGGCTACCTGTCTCATGGTAGCCCTGCTGGCCCCTAACCCACCTTGGCAAATATGGACTGCAACAGGAACAGGCTCAGTAAACCAGCACGCTGCTGGCACTGGTATTTTCATGTCTTGTCCACCTTTGTTGCCGACCTCAGCGGGACCCAAAAATTCAGCCCAAGGAACCTGATAAGAGAATGGCAATGAAGGGGTCAAATGAAGAGGTGGAGAGGTACAGCTAGGTGTCATTCACGTGCTTGTAAATCTGACATAACTCTAACTTAACCCATACCTTATCGGGAGACTGACAAAATCAATTTTACACTTTTGAGTCAATGGAGATTGGTTAGGATGTAAAACGAACATTCCACCCGATCCCATTGGTCTCCCACCTGGCGAGTTAGGTTAAAATTGCTTCTAGATCATGTTAGACTGCAGAGGGAGGGAGCCAAGGTTGAATTCTTTGGGGACCCGCAATGTGATGCTGTTGGGGAAGGGAGATGTTATGGTTACAATCAGATAGATAAGGAGGATATTGATTGGTGGGATGGACAAAGCAACCTGGTCACTGTCAAAGAGAGTACTATTCATGCCGGGATTACCGGGTCCAAACTCCATGGCACAACACCACCCCCCCCACCCCCACCCACCACCGCCCCCAGCAACGGGACGCAACTTTAAATATTGAAATTAACTTTAAGCATACATTTAAATCCACTTCCCCACAATCTTACTGTCGGATCTGGATCTTCAGTGCAATGGGCGGCACTCACGCACCTTCATTTTCCTGTCCAGGGAAAGCTAGTGCCACCAAGGTGGGGAAGGGATGATCGTTGCATTTTTAGTGGAGGTGGAGGTGGGGGGTGGTGAGGGACGGGGTCAACTTTGTGTTTTAATGTTGTGGGGGGAAGGGGTGACCTCTGCACTTTGTGCAGTTGGGGGGGGAAAGGGGTCAACTCTGCAATTTCAGTGTATTGGTGGGGGAGGGAACAGGCCAAACATTTATTTTTAGGGTAGTGGGAGGTGGGAGGAATGGGGGCATCTCTGCATTCTCTGAGCAGGGCTGGCAGCCCTTTAAAAAAGGTGCCAGCGCCTGCCCAGAGACAGCTGACGCTGTGCACGGCATCGCCAAGGTGGCCCTCAAGATCGCGGCAGCATGGTGGCACACTGCCTGCACACGCGGGCTGCCATTTGAAAATAAAATCCAGCCCGTTGATTCCAGACTCACATGGATTGATCATTAATGATAAGCTGTGACAAATCTATCCTATTTGCAACAGACTGGATCTTTCTTAACATCCATTTACTATGCAGTCATTAACCATTGATCTCATGTTGCATTCCCTAAGAGGACAGCTCATGGTCCATCTGGTTCAATGCATTCTCCCTTTGTCTCCTTAAACCAAACTCAGGAACCACCCCTCTCTAACAAAAACACAAATCAATACAGAATATTAAATAACATCGATCTATTCTAAAGAGGATCTGATGACTTTTCACAAATATACAAAAATATTTACATGTCTATTACACAGCTAGCAGTGAGTTACAAGGCGATAAATTGGCTTAGAATTTCATTTATCAAAGTCACCCTATTGTGTAATCACAGTATTCATGGACATTTTACTGGCTGAGAGCATCAACTGTGATTTTTTTTAGATTTACCCCAAATTTTTGAGAAATAGAAGTAATTCTTGTGAACTTTGTTACTCTGGTTGGCAATATAGCATTATTGGTGCTGTCTTCAAACAATGGAATAACACCTCTCAGTAGATTTTATTAGATTCTTACATCCTTAGCCATAACTCTTAACAATCTTCAGAGCTCCTAGTAAACCAATATTGCTTAGATTGGTTATTTATTATGCTGCTGAGGGGAAAAGGTCAAAAGTGTCCTTAAATCTAACCTCATTTGTCACTATAAACAACAAAAACTCTCACATTTTCAAAAGATCAGAAGTACATTCAGTTAAAGAGTACGCTTCAAATGACTTGATCTCATCCTTCCAGAATAACAGCTCTGCCATCCCCCCATTATAACATCTATTTCTTCCTTGTAAGAGTTTGGGGGCTGGATTTTCCTGTGGTCTTCAGGACTCCGACATCAGGATTAGCGGGATAGGCTCAGTGATTTTACTGGAGGCAGTCTCCTAATTGGCTGCCTCCAGGCTTGCTGTCCAATTAAGGACAGCGGGTGGACTCTCCGTGCTGCTTGGCCCAATCAGAAGCCTCAGCAGTGCCTCCAGGAAAGGTGGGCGGTGCTGTAGAAGCTCGGAGAGCTCGGGGCCATCTCAAAATGGAGGTGACCTGGGACAGATACATTCAAATAAAATATTCAGGATGGCCGAGGGCAGAAGGTCCTGCCAATCAGAGAGGAAAGCCCTCCAGGGGGATTCATCAGGGCTGCGAGGTCTGCCTCTTGTCCGCGTGGCCCCATCTTTGGGCCATGGAGCCTCCGGCTCTGTTGATGTCAGCCCCCTCACCCTGGGTTGCTGAGGGGAGATCACCTCCATGAAGTTGGCGGCCAGCCCACGTGGCCAACGGCCCCTAATTGGGGCCTGTAATGTGCAAATTGGTTGCCCACCTCCATGGAATTGGCAACTGATCCGCACCTGGGCCTGCCTCCTGCCCGCCAGTGGGAAATCTCCCCAGTGGCGGGATGCAGTTCCCTGCTATTTTAACAGCCCCCCACCTGGGTTCCCGCCGCCCAGAGGCCGGTTAAATTCAGCCCCTGGACTCAACCTCAATCATCCTTCCTGGTAATTTATTATGACTGTTGATCTCACTCTGTGTAAAGAAACAATTTCTGATTTCCCTCTTTAAATCTTGAACCCGAGCCCACTTCCCCTTGTGCCCTGGCATATCCCCCATTCAATTGTGTATAGGGTCGCAGTCGTAAAAAATATAAAATTTAGGTTGAGCAAATTATGTTAAAGTCCCAAAGACATTGCTCCTCAACCCCAATCAGGAAACCAGAAGCAAGTGGTAATTAGCACTGATGTGTCCCTAGTTTACATGAAATCCTCTGTGATATGATTCGTTACTTTATTATTGTAGGCCAAATGCCTATTCTTTAAGTAGAGAGGAAACCGCATTCAGATAGTTCCAACATTTGCACAGAACCTACCTCTTTTATTATTCCTTCATGGGGCGTGGGCATCTCTGGCTTGGCCAGCATTTATTGTCCATCTTTAATTTTCCTTAAGAAGTTGGTGGTGCACCGCCTTCTTGAACTGCTGCAGTCCGTGTAGTATAGGTACACCTAGAATGCTGTTAGGAAGGGGGTTCCAGAATTTTGACCCAGTGACAGTGAAAAAGTGGTGATATATTTCCAAGTCAGGGGAACTTGGAGGTTGTGATGTCCCCATGCACCTGCTGCCCTTATTTCTCTAGCTAGAGGTTGTGGATTTGGAAGGTGCTGTCATAGGAGCCTTGGCGAGTTGCTTCTAACCAAATATTTATTTTCTATGTGGTGTACAATATCTGGTAATACATATATCCTGCACAGATGTTTCATCCTAAATATGACAACTGATGAGAGCTTCTTTCTTATCCTTAAGTTCAGCTAATCATCATTTCTACAGAATAATTTATTATTAAAGTCATGGTAGCTGAATAAGTGACTGCCTGTACACTTCTCATTTTCTGTTTAGTTAACATCCTCCATAACTAAACTCCAACTGCACAGTTACATCTTAAAACAAGAACATGTCAGAGAATAAGAAAGTATGTGGTTTCTAAATGCTGATTATATTTCCAGCAGTTATTGGAGCTTTCGTTCAGATTTCCAGCATTGCAAGTTTTCTCTTTTTAACACATCAGGTAACAGTGCATTATGGAAAAAATTCATTCATCAACAGAACTCGATGCTATCTGAGGTGCTCATAAATTATGTGGCAGCACAACTCAGTTTAGTTTCTATAAACAACTAATTTTACTCATACATACATACATACATATATATTTATATAGGGTTTGGAAAGGGCAGGTTTTAATGCTGATCCTTTATTGGTGGATAAATTGTAAATTAGAACACCAAGATCTGTTGGTACAAGCAATATAGTGATGTGCGTAAAGTAAGAGAAACATGGATTTAAACTTAACCAAGCTCCTGAAGCTCCATGGTATGTACTATATGGCCAATAAAGACAATGTTCAGACAAGCATGTTAAACAGGATTGCAGTTCCAGATGCAGATCATCGAACAAACTCATCAGTAGCTTGGAAACCACAACGGATCGATCATTTCTACATTTGCTTTCTCTCAGTTTCAACTGTTTCCAGGAAACAAAAAATTCTTTAGTGGCTTCATTTCATGTGAAGAACAAGAAGAATGTAATTCTGCCCACCCATCATAGAGATTCTCATTCAAGGCTCACATGAACTGTATTCAAATGGTGAAGGTATGCATTAACTGGTTATTTTATATGCATTCAGTGTTAGGCATCTGCTTTTCAGATTTGAAACAGTGACGGTGAAACTCAACTTGGGCAGGATGCTGAACGAACATTATTGCACGGTCCGACTGTTATATGCCTCGAATGATATTCATTTCTGTTAAATTCAACTGGCTATTGGGTGCGATTTGTAACAGGCGGCTGATGCGATGCCACCGGTTTTGTGCTGCGGCTAAGATGAATTTCTACCCCATGCCTTCTCAAAGGTTACAGTAAGGTGGGATGCACACTCAATTTATTACTTTGTTGAAGAATTGTTACATAAATTAATCTGCGCTGCAGCCGTGTCATGAGGAGATGAGATTTTGGAAAAACATTTCTGCACCAGAGCTTCCACAAGCATTTTAAATGTCATTTTTCACTAATCAGAATTGCTAAGCAGTGCTTATTTGTCACATGAAGGAGAAAAATAGCAAGGCAGAGATACCAGCAATGACATGTCGAGTCTATAATTATCTAGCCTTGTCCTTTCTGCAGAGATGCCTGATTTGAATATCCTCTTTCCACTGACATTTTAATGGGGTAATATCAGTACTGGCTTGACTTCTCTAAATAAGTTTACAATCCATCAGCATTCTTCAAGTGGCTAACTTCTCTGCACAGTTCATCAATAGAAGAATTAATTCAGCTTTCTGAAAAATTGCATGGTTAACCTTTAAAGAAACACATCACAAAACAGCTGTTCTGTAGCAGTGGAAGATATAGATCTTTTAACAGAAGTACTCATGAAAGAACTGACTTTTAGCACACACTTTGTTTCCATGTTCACCTCAGCTTCTTTCTCAAGTGGGACGCAGGGTACATTTGAAGCAGCAATCGATATAATTTTAGAACATAACAAATCATGCAATGAGAAAAAAATGCTTTGCCTTTCAATCCCACTCTTTCCACAGACCATGTACAACCTAGCCTACCATAAACTCTACCCTCCCCACATAACAACAACAATACATGTATTTCAAAGTATTTGATTATTTCATTTTCCAAGCCAAAGGCTTACCTGGATATGGAATTAAGAACTAATGAATGGAATGAAGAGGCAGAGAACAACATCTGCAGTCGTACATCTGCAAGCAAGTGACAGAGCAGCCCAGCAGCTGACCCCATCTTTGACATTGAGATTTTGGTCCATGAAATAGTTACAAGGAAAGTTTCCCTCTCTGTGTCAGTTCATAAAGTCAGCATTCCAATAATCTTCATTACTTACAAAGAGGTGCAGCCAAGTTTCAGGCCACAGCTGACCTCTACTTTCCCTGCACGTGATCCTATAGTAAAGTTACCATAGAATTAGAATTAGAACATTACAGCGCAGTACAGGGCCTTCGGCCCTCGATGTTGCGCCGACCTGCGAAACCATCTGACCTACACTATTCCATTTTCATCCATATGTCTATCCAATGACCACTTAAATGCCCTTAAAGTTGGCGAGTCTACTACTGTTGCAGGCAGGGCTTTCCACGCCCCTACTACTCTCTGAGTAAAGAAACTACCTCTGACATCTGTCCTATATCTATCACCCCTCAACTTAAAGCTATGTCCCCTCGTGTTTGCCATCACCATCCGAGGAAAAAGACTCTCACTATCCACCCTATCTAACCCTCTGATTATCTTATATGTCTCTATTAAGTCACCTCTCCTCCTCCTTCTCTCCAACGAAAACAACCTCAAGTCCCTCAGCCTTTCCTCGTAAGACCTTCCCTCCATACCAGGCAACATCCTAGTAAATCTCCTCTGCACCCTTTCCATAGCTTCCACATCCTTCCGATAATGCGGTGACCAGAACTGCACACAATACTCCAGGTGCGGTCTCACCAGAGTTTTGTACAGCTGCAGCATGACCTCGTGGCTCCGAAACTCGATCCCCCTACTAATAAAAGCTAACACACCATATGCCTTCTTAACAGTCCTATTAACCTGGGTAGCAACCTTCAGGGATTTATGCATCTGGACACCAAGATCTCTCTGTTCATCTACACTACCAAGAATCTTCCCATTAGCCCAGTACTCTGCATTCCTGTTACTCCTTCCAAAGTGAATCACCTCACACTTTTCCGCATTAAACTCCATTTGCCATGTCTCAGCCCAGCTCTGCAGCCTATCTATGTCCCTCTGTACCCTACAACATCCTTCGGCACTATCCACAACTCCACCGACCTTAGTGTCATCCGCAAATTGACTAACCCACCCTTCTACACCCTCTTCCAGGTCATTTATAAAAATGACAAACAGCAGTGGCCCCAAAACAGATCCTTGCGGTACACCACTAGTAACTAAACTCCAGGATGAACATTTGCCATCAACCACTACCCTCTGTCTTCTTTCAGCTAGCCAATTTCTGATCCAAAGCTCTAAATCACCTTCAACCCCATACTTCCGTATTTTCTGCAACAGCCTACCATGGGGAACCTTATCAAACGCCTTACTGAAATCCATATACACCACATCCACTGCTTTACCCTCATCCACCTGTTTGGTCACCTTCTCGAAAAACTCAATAAGGTTTGTGAGGCACGACCTACCCGTCACAAAACCGTGCTGACTATCGCTAATGAACTTATTCTTTTCAAGATGATTATAAATCCTGTCTCTTATAATCTTTTCCAACATTTTACCCACAACCGAAGTAAGGCTCTCAGGTCTATAATTACCAGGGCTGTCTCTACTCCCCTTCTTGAACAAGGGGACAACATTTGCTATCCTCCAGTCTTCCGGCACTATTCCTGTCGACAATGACGACATACAGATCAAGGACAAAGGCTCTGCAATCTCCTCCCTAGCTTCCCAGAGAATCCTAGGATAAATCCCATCTGGCCCAGGGGACTTATCTATTTTCACACTTTCCAAAATTGATAACACCTCCTCCTTGTGAACCTCAATCCCTCCAGCAGCTGGAACAACTTTACATCTGCCTCTCTGTTGACCTAGATCATTGAGAAGATGGTAACCCATGTCATTCCCAGGAAAGAGTGCCAAGGATTGCCGAAATATTCAGTGGGTTACCTCGACGGGTATGGCCAAACAGGCACCACTCGCTCTTAATCGCCCTGGCATACCTTCATTCAAGCAGTACCATGTTGTGATTGTGAGAATAAAAAATACTGAAATGTTGTTTCTACAGCTTGTGGAAAATTACCAAGAAGTCATTTCTACACAACATAATGAAATCACTGAAAAAGAGAACTGATAAGGGTATGTAAGTAAAGACCTTGAGACAGTACAGCAGTTAAAAATTGTGCTTAGGCAGAGAAAAGAGAAACAGCAAGAGTTAGAACAAAGGATGTAGTGAATAAGAAACTGCCCCACTAAGATAAAGGCTGACAGCTGCAAGTTAAAACACACAATGGAGAGCCAAATAAGGTAAAACAAAAACAAGAGTTAGGGGCTAGAAAGTTAGAGTAGGGGGAGAAGTAAACAGAGGAGGAGACTGTAGCAACCATAGGATAGGTTAGTGTCATAATACGTTATAACCAATAATGTAAAATAAAGGCATGGACAAATGGATTTGTATTGTATAAACATGAACTGAATATGTTGATCGGTGTGCCTGCTTGTAGGACACCCGATCTTGCAAGAACGTTAAATAAACTTACTTCTTCAGAGTTTGACTTGGTGTAAATTATTATTAAGTGGGCTACGTTTCTCACAACTGGGGGCTCGTCCAGGATCTCTTCATCATTGCCGGGACCGCGGCCGACGACAGATGAGAAGACATGTCCCGTTAATTTAAAAACGGTCTCGTTTCTCTTGTCGGTAGCGGACCCGAGTAATCGACTGAAAACGATCCTAGGGAAGTCACTCTGAACGAGTATTTAGTGCGGCAGGTACACACGTGAAGTCAGGCAACTCCGTGCACGGACCAAGGTAGGAAAAACGACTTTTAAGTATTATCTTGGTGACTTATGGTTAACTGTAGGATAAGACCTTCTAAGTACTAAAAGTCCTTGAGGAGTGAATTTTACAGTCCTGCAGTATAAGACCCTTCAGCTAGGAGGTGAGTACTGTATGGTATAAGACCCTTCAGCTAGGAGGTGAGTACTGTATGGTATAAGACCCTTCAGCTAGGAGGTGAATACCGTAGGGTACAAGACCCTTCAGTTAGGAGGTGAATACTGTGGGGTATAAGACCCTTCAGCTAGGAGGTGAGTACCGTATGGTATAAGACCCTTCAGTTAGGAGGTGAATACCGTAAGGTATAAGACCCTTCAGCTAGGAGGTGAATACCGTAGGGTACAAGACCCTTCAGTTAGGAGGTGAATACTGTAGACCATGGGAAATAAATCGTCTAAAAAGGAAGACGATAGGAGACAAGGAAAGTCTGCCGGCAACATCCCTCCAGAAAGTCCATTGGGACGGATGTTGGAGTATTGGGATTTAGAGACAAAAACCAAGGAGAAAAAGACCCAAATATGATCTAAGGACAGCAAGAAGGACCACCCCTAAACCGGACGATAACGACGACGATAGAGACAGAGAGTCTCCTAAGACAATGATGCCCTTGAGAGAGGTACCAATAGGAAATAATGAAATTGGATTTGTTAGTGCACCATTAACGTCAGGAGAGGTAAGAGTGTTTAAAAAGGAAATGAAAGTCCTCATAGAAGACCCCTGAAAATTTGGGAAAGAGAAAACCCTCCCGGGGTAGGGGGAAACGAACCAGCCGAACAAAAATACCCTAATCAAGACCCGCAGTGGCAGAACAATAACGTCGGCCATAGGGGCCAGATGAAAGACCTTAGAAATCTGATAGTAAAAGGCATTAGGGAATCTGTCCCGAAATCACAAAATTTGAATAAGGCCTTCGAAGTAAGACAGGAAAAGGATGAGACTCCCTCAAATTTCTTACAGAGATTACGAGACACAATGAGGAAATATTCAGGTTTAGATCCAGAAGACCCAGTTGCCCAAGGACTCCTTCGAGTCCATTTTGTAACAAAATCATGGCCAGACATCCAAAAGAAAATTCAAAAGATAGATGGATGGAGTGAAAAACAATTGGACGAACTGCTCAGAGAAGCGCAGAAAGTTTTCGTTAATAGAGATGAAGCCAGAGAAAAACAGTGAAGCTTAAATGAGATGGTAATTGTACAAGTGTTCCACCCTTTTATGTTGTAAACAAGTAGTTGAAGCCCCTGCAAAACTTATGCCTTTACAGAGTTACCGCAGGCCCCTCTTATGGCACAAGCAGGCGACGTATTGAGTGCGACCCCTCTGGGTGTTGAAGGCTGTTTCTAGACAAATAGAGACCATTAAAGGCACCTAGGTGGGATCAAGGGATTGATTTTTTAAAATGTTTTGAAGAATCAAAGGGGGAACTGTGAGAACAGAATTTAGATTTTAGAATTTTTAAGAACAGAATTACATGGGAACATTTAAGATGAAACAATTAATCAGTCATGTATTGCTAACAAGCTAGCTTCAGTTCTGCAGGGAGGGACAGCTCATCAGAAATGACTTCATAACTTCAGGGCTGCAGAGGCAACTTGGCCTTGCAGCTGGTACCGAGAGAGAGAGAGAGAGAGAGAGAGACATTGTACTTCAACAGCACTCTTCTTATCACCCAGACATGACAATCCTAGGGGAAAGTTAGAATGAAAAACATACCGACCAGGCTAATACACGCCCCCTTGTTAGAGGGTGGCTCAGCCTACCCTTCTGATTCAGCAGTTGCTGAGTTTTTTATATTTGCTTTTATATTATACTGTTTAAATGTTATTTGAGTAAATAGATCCACATAATCCTAGTGAATATATATAATCATATATAAGTTGATCAGTAGAGAGAAGGTTATCATAGAATGATAAAAGGGGGGAATGTGGAAGTGAGCAGAAAGGCATGGCACTGGTACTTGAAACAAGGTTACCCTGGACCAAATGTTTACCTATAGTGATACTCAGAATTCGGACAGCCCCTAGAAAAGATGTGGGACTGTCCCCTATGAAATGCTATTCGGATTACCCTATATGGGAACCAGGGGTGAGATGCCAACCTTAGAAACTAAAGATTCGTTTCTAAAGAACTATATACTGGCATTGTCTTCCTCATTGTCATTCCTCAGGAAGCAAGGCCTGTTAGCACAGACCCCACCTCTCGAATTTGCAGTGCACAAGATCCAACCAGGAGATTGGGTTCTGGTGAAATTGTGGAAAGAGACTAAACTACAAACGACTGGTGGAATATCCATCCAACGCCATCAGAATGGCTCAGTAACAGAAGAACGACAAATCAAAACTACCCACTTCCAATTAGACAACAAGGTGTTTGGAGTAACAGTTAGAGAAGGGAAAAAGAAAGGTGAATTAAAATGTTGTTTTCAGGTAACAATAGATAAGACTGGTAAACCATCTAACAAACTAAAAAGGACCTCTCATAACGATCCTAACATAGTAAAAATAATAGAGGTAAAAGACTTGAGAAAGACAATTGAGATAGAAACCGGTTGCGGGGACACAAATGCCTGGGTAGAATGGATAAAATATACTGTAAAAAGTTTGAACAAAAACAATTGCTATGCTTGTGCATCTGGTAGACCGATAGCTCAAGTAGTACCTTTCCCGCTGGGGTGGGAGCGTGACTGAAAGGGCATGGAATGCATGTTAGCCCTATATCAGGATAAGACGGCTTGGGGTATTCAAACTTGCATATCCTTGTCATTAATGTTCCCTCCTCCAGAGAAAAAAGATTCAAGGATTCCCCCTTCATTTTTAGCCACCAGTGTGAATCACACATCATGTATAAGTCGACACGGTGTGGAGCTAACCAGAAATATGGGAGAGTTGAAGTCATGCATAGAGACTGAGGACGTAACTGGAAGAGTCAGGGGAGGGAACTACTCATCATTGAATGTCCCCAGAGCGGATTTATGGTGGTATTGCGGAGGAAAAATCCTGAGACAGACCCTACCCTCCCAGTGGAAGGGGACATGCGCAATTGTTCAATTGGCAATACCATTCACCTTGGCATTTGAGAAACAAAAGATAATAATGAGGGAAAGGGGTAAAAGGGAAGCGATAGTGAACTCTTTTGACGACCAGGTGTACTTGGATTCCATAGGGGTCCCAAGAAGGGTACCTGATGAATTCAAGGCCCGAAACCAAATGACAGAATGGATAGTATCAACGGGAGCACAGACATTGAGAAGGCGGCTGAGATAATGCTCAGAGGATTTGAGAGGACATATGAGACCCCTCCTCAGTATGTAGAAAACAACAAGGATTAAGTAAAAGAAAAAGGGGAATTGTGAGAATAAAAAATACTGAAATGTTGTTTCTACAGCTTGTGGAAAATTACCAAGAAGTCATTTCTACACAACATAATGAAATCACTGAAAAAGAGAACTGATAAGGGTATGTAAGTAAAGACCTTGAGGCAGTACAGCAGTTAAAAATTGTGCTTAGGCAGAGAAAAGAGAAACAGCAAGAGTTAGAACAAAGGATGTAGTGAATAAGAAACTGCCCCACTAAGATAAAGGCTGACAGCTGCAAGTTAAAACACACAATGGAGAGCCAAATAAGGTAAAACAAAAACAAGAGTTAGGGGCTAGAAAGTTAGAGTAGGGGGAGAAGTAAACAGAGGAGGAGACTGTAGCAACCATAGGATAGGTTAGTGTCATAATACGTTATAACCAATAATGTAAAATAAAGGCGTGGACAAATGGATTTGTATTGTATAAACATGAACTGAATATGTTGATCGGTGTGCCTGCTTGTAGGACACCCGATCTTGCAAGAACGTTAAATAAACTTACTTCTTCAGAGTTTGACTTGGTGTAAATTATTATTAAGTGGGCTACGTTTCTCACATGATTAAGGAACTTCGGAAGAAACATCCCGCTAATGTTAATGAAACATTCACATCTGGCAGTGATGACGCTATGGGCTGCATTTTAAGAGTCCGCCGCTGAAATAGGCGGCGGGCATAGAAAAATGTGGCCCGCACACACAGGACCCACGTCGCAGAGCCACTGCGATTTCAAATGTGGTGGCTCCCCGCGATGATGTGCAGGGGGCGGCCAAGCCGCTGCAGATGACGACGTCCAGCGCCAATGCACAGGCGCTGGCGCCATTTTTAAAGGGCTTACAGCCCTCAATGTGGATTTAAAATTTCAAGGTACATTGGATATTAAGATTTTAAAAATTAATGAAATCAGTTTTCCATGTCCTCTCCCACCGCCCCCTCCAAAAATAGCATAACAAATTATTCCTGCTCTTTCGCCCCCCGGAATACCTAACGTGAAAATTTGACCTCCGCCCCCCACACAAAGTTCAGAACCTTTGCCCTTTACCCCTTCCCATCACCCCCCCCCCACCCACCCCCGAACCAATCCGGAGCATTGTAACCCCCGCCCCGCAGAGAGAAAATCACCTCCTTCTCTCTCCCCCCACAGGTGTCTCACCTCGTTTCCCTGAATGGAAATTCGAAGGCACAGCATTGCCGGTTTCCAGAATAAAGGTTGGAACCTGCCGACAGAATCGCTGCGGCTACATGGTAAGTAGGTATTAAGATATTTTAATGCAGGTCCAGTCACCGAGCAGCAGGGCGGCCACCACGAGGCTTTGTTGCCGCCGTCGGGGTTGGTGGTGGGCCTCCTCTGCTCCAATCCTCATTGACCCCAGCCACCATTCCTGGCATCAGAGAGGCTTTAAAATCCAGTCCTTGGTCTGCTGGAAGAGCGGGCTCCACCAGCACAACTGCTGACAAAGCATCTCAATGCATCTGCCAAAGTGACGAAATGGAACACCTGTCATGCCACCTGGCTTGCCTGACATCCCTTTGTAGGTCCCCCTCTTCTTCCAAACATGGCAGCTCAGAGGATCCTACTAGTTCCATTAAAGGGAGCTGGGGACGAAAGAAAATGACAACTGGTATGAAACCTTGTAAAAGTCTAAGTGATCGTGGAAATAAATGACAAGAAGGGTCTTTAAATTGGTCAGGGACATAGAATCAAAAACATTTCAAGGCCCTCATCCCCAAAAGGTCTGTCCAAAGCTTCTTTTCCATTAGGTTTCCATGGGCAGCAGCAAACCTGCAGTTCAGGAAATAAAGCAGTTCTTGTTCTTGGTCCCTTTTGCATAGACTAATAAAGCTACTAACTGCTTTGCACAGGAGCTTTAAATCCTCACTTCTCATATCCAGCATCTATGGGCAGTGCTGTTGTAAGGGAACATCGAATCACTCGGCAGGTTGCAGAGAAGAGCAAGGAGACTGCCAGTGTGAAGGAGATCAGCCAGGAGGAAAAATTAGGGACTATCGAGACCTACTGTATTGGACCTCCACCGAAAGGGTGTTTACTCAATGCCCTCAGGACTCCATCAGGTGTTGCAGTCATAGATTCCTCTTGGCTCTGGCCTTCTGCCAGGATGAAGCAGATTGTGTTGTACCAAGGTGAGGTGCATTGTGTCCTGCTGTAGAAAATGAAGCATATTAATGGTAGGAGTGGAAAATGACAAATAAGTGACCTGGACATGTTCGTATTTGTGAATTCTGTTCATCTTATTTTGAGTTTAAATTTCCCTCCCCAGAATAGTTACAACAGATGGGTGTCAACCCAGTCATACAGTCCACTACTGGCCTTTAAAGATCTTCCTCCAACATCAAGGAAAGTCCTGGCCATGAAGATGAAATAGTAACGATGTATCTATGGAGATGAACTGGTGCAGTTCTGTTGTTGCTAAATGCACCTCACAGCATAAAGGGATTGATTTGGCACAATATGACTCAGGACAAAAACAGTAATAATCAACAACTCACACTGATAACATGTTTGACAAAGCAAAACAAGCTGGGGATCAGACCCAGAAAGGCATTGGGAGAAAAATGAGGGTAAGTAACCATATGTGCAGTTGAAGACATAGATCTTAAGAAAACTCTTGAGGGAAGCGGGGGGATATAGAGGGGTTTGGAAAAAGAATTCCAATGTGCAAGGATGAGCTGGCTGTAGAGTTTGTCTGCAGTGGTGAAGCAGAGGAAAACCTACAATAAACCGGAGTCAGAAGTGGGGAGGCATGAAGTGGGGGACATATTGACAGAGGCTGGGTAGAATAAGGCCATGGAGGGATTTGTAAACAAGGACAAGGATTGTGATATCAATGCATTAGGAGACAGGAACCAAATGGAGGTTGGTGAAGACAAGGGTATTACTTAGGATACCGCTGGAATTATAGAACCACAGAAAAATTATGGCATAGAAGGAGGCCATTCAGCCCATCGTGTCTGTGCTGGCTGAAAAAACTAGTCACCCAATTTAATCCCACCTTCCAGGACCTGGTCCATAGCCTTGCAGGTTACAGCAGTTCAGGTGCATGTCCAAGTACCTTTTAAATGAGTTGAGTGTTTCTGCCACCACCACCATTCCTGGCAGTGAATTCCAGACACCCATTGCCCTTTGTGTGAAAAAGTTTTTCATGTCCTCTCTAATCCTTCTACCAATCACCTTAAATCTGTGCCCCCTGGTTATTGCCCTCTCTGCTACGGGAAATAGTTCCTTCCTGTCTACCCTATCTAGGCCCCTTATAATTTTGTACACCTCCATTAAGTCACCTCTCAGCCTCCTCTGTTTTAAGGAAAACAACCCTAGCTTATTCAATCTTTCCTCATAGCTGCAACTTTCAAGCCCTGGCAACATTCTTGTAAATCTCCTTTGCACTATCTCCAGAGCAATTATGTCCTTCCTGTAATGTGGTGACCAGAACTGTATGCAATGCTCCAGCTGCAGCCTAACCAGCATTTTATACAGTTCCAACATTACATTCCTGCTTTTGTATTCTATACCTCAGGCAATAAAAGAAAGCATTCTTTATGACTTCTTCACTACTCTATCTACCTGTCCTGCCACCTTCAGGGACCTGTGTACATGCACTCCAAGGACTCTCACTTCTTCTCCCCCTCTCAATATCCTCCCAATTATTGTGTATTCCCTCACTTTGTTTGCCCTCCCAAAATGCATTACCTCACACTTCTCTGGATTGAATTCCATTTTGCCATTTTTCTGCCCACTCAACCAAACCATTGATATTATTCTGGAGTCTACAGCTATCCTCTTCCCTATCAACTACACGGCCAATTTTTGTGTCATCAGCAAATTTCCCAATCATGCCTCTTCATTTAAGTCCAAATCATTAATATATACCACAAACAGCAAGGGACCCAACATTGAGCCCTGTGGAACGGCACTGGAAACAGCGTTCCATTCACAAAAACTTCTGTCAACTACTACCCTTTGTTTCCTGTCACTGAGTCAATTCTGGATCCAACCTGCCACATTCCCCTGTATCCCATGGGCTTTCATTTTATTGACCAGTCTGCCATGTGGGACCTTGTCAAATGCCTTACTAAAATCCATGTAGACCATATCCACTGCATTGCCCTCATCAATCCTCCTTGTTACTTCCTCAAAAAACTCAATCAAGTTAGTAAGACATGACCTTCCCTTAACAAATCCATGCTGACTATCCCTGATTAATCCGGGCCTTTCTAAGTCTCAGAATTGATTCTAATAATTTACCCACCATCGAGGTCAGACTGACCGGCCTATAATTATTAGGCCTATCCCTTGCACCCTTTTTAAATAATGGTATAACATTCGCAGACCTCCAATCCTCTGGCACCTCGCCCATATCCAGTGAGGATTTGAAGATGATCCTCAGCGCATCTGCTATTTCCTCCATGGCTTCCTTTAACAACCTGGGATACAATCCATCCAGCCCTGGCAATTTATTCACTTTCAAGGATGTCAGACCTCCTAGTACTTCCTCTCTCATTATGCTTACCGTATCTAATATTTCACACTCCTCCTCTTTAACTGCAATATCTGCAATGGAATATAAAGAGGGAGAAAATGGGATAGTAGTGATGACAGTGGTGTCCTGAAATCTACCCTTTGGTTGAAATCAGGCAGATTCTAATGTACTATAAACTAACATATTGCAGAAAGACTTTCCACCATCTACAAGGCACATGTCAGGAGTGTGATGGAATACTGTCCACTTGCCTGGATAAGTACAACTCCAACAACACTCCAAAAAAATCGACACCATCCAGGACAAAGCTGCCTGCTTTACTGGCCCACCATCCACCATGTTCAGCATTCACTTCCTCCACCATCAGTGCACTGTGGCTGCAGTATGCACCATCTACAAGATGCCCTGCAACAACTCACCAAGGCTTCTGTGATAGCACCTCCCAAACCCGGAACCTCTACCACATAGAAGAACAAAGGCAGCAGACACATGGGAACATCACCACCCACAAGATTTCCTCCAAGTCATATGTCATCCTGACTTGGAAATATATCTGTTTGCTGTTTGTAGTGTACATTAATGATTTAGACGTGAATATAGGAGGTATGATCAGTAAGTTCGCAGATGACATGAAAATTGGTGGTGTCGTAAATAGTGAGGAGGAAAGCCTTAGATTATAGGATGATATAGATGGGCTGGTAAAATGGGCGTGGCAGTGGCAAGTGGAATTTAATCCTGAGAAGTGTGAGGTGAGGCATTTTGGGAGGACTAACAAGGCAAGGGAAGTACAGAAGGTCAGACCACCTTGGTGTACTTGTCCATGGATCACTGAAGGCAGCAGCACAGGTAGATAAGGTGGTTAGGAAGGCATATGCGATACTTGCCTTTATTAGCCAAGGCATAGAATATAAGAGCAGGGATGGAGCTGTATAAAGTGCTAGTTAGGCCACAGCTGGAGTACTATGTACAGTTATGGGCGCCACACTATAGGAAAGATGTGATTGCACTGGAGAGGGTGCAGAGGAGATTCACCAGGATATTGCGTGGGCTGGAGCGTTTCAGCTATGAAGAGAGACTGAAAAGGCTAGGGTTGTTTTCCTTAGAGCAGAGAAGGCTGAGGGGGGACAAGATTGAGGTATACAAAATTATGAGGGGCATTGATAGGTTAGATAGGAAGAAACTTTTTCCCTTAGCGGAGGGGTCAATAACCAGGGGGCATAGATTTAAGGTAAGGGGCAGGAGGTTTAGAGGGGATTTGAGAAAAAAAATTTCACCCAGAAGGTGGTTGGAATCTGGAACGTACTGCCTGAAGACGTGGTAGAGGCAGGAACCATCAAAACATTTAAGAAGTATTTAAATGAGCGCTTGAAACGCCATAGCACACAAGGCTACGGGCCAAGTGCTGGAAAAAGGGATTAGAATAGGTAGGTGCTTGATGGCCGGCACAGACACGATGGGTTGAAGGGCCTGTTTCTGTGCTGTATGACTATTTTTCTATATCGCTATTCTTTCATCATTGCTGGGTCAAAACGCCGGAGCTCCCTACCAATGTTCGCACTAGGCTGCACGGCCACGCATAACAAATTACAAATAACACGTGTACAGGGTCACACAAAAAAATTAAAGGGACCACACACTGAAAAAAATGGAACGCCCATAACAACTAAATTTCAAAGGGAACATTTCTCCTTACCTAACAGCACTGTGCTGTACCTACACCATATGGACTGCAGCAGGTCAAGAAGGTAGCTCACCAGCAATTTCTCAAGAGCAATTAGGGATGAGCAAGAAATGCTGGACTTGCCAGCAATGCCCATATCCCATAACGAATAAAAACAAAGAACTGCTCAGCTGGAAGCAATTCAGCAATACAAATTCAACATTACAAAGTAGGAATTGAGACATAAACCCTCCTAATTATCTTCCTCATTAATTATTGTTGTTCTGGAATTCTCTCTGCTCAATGTTTAATCAGGAAAAATTCTGTCCCTTGCCTTTAAACTTCTTGCCATTTTGTATTAGTAAGCATGATATAACTCTCTGTGGCATGAAGACATTATGCAAAGTAGAGATATTAACAACTGCTTCTCACCAATTTACTTCCAAACATCATGTGATAAGATTTTCAGCATTTCATACTTCCTGTGGCACTAAATTCAGAAAGTAATTTCTAGGTAATTACTCTGAAATTCATTAACAAAGTAACTAGACTTCAACTGTGTGTGTGTTTAAAATGTTTAGGGTCAACAACTGATGCAGGCTTCTGAAATAGATTATGCAACAAAGCTAATTGCTGTACATGTGTGAATAAAAATTGCCCTGCAGAAATGAAGGAACACATCTAACCCTCTATTACCATATTTATAGCAGCAAGCGCCAGCCAAACTGCTTGGTTCCCATTTTAACCATTAAAAAAAATCATGCGATTTTTCCACATAAAAGTTTTATCCTTGATTTTTGTTAAGCATTCTAATTTAAATGGAGCAACATACATGAGAACCAGACTGCAAACTTGTTTTTTTTAATATTGACGTCCTTTATTGCAACGTTTTCTCTGTCCTAAAATGTGAAGGTATCAATTATTAAATTGGGGGAGGTGGTGACATCGTGGTAACGTCACTGGATGAGTAACCCAGAGGCCCAGGCTAATGCCCTGGGGACATAGCTCCAATTCCCAACCTGGCAGCTGGTGGAATTAAAATTAATTAATTTAAAAAATCATAAATTGAAAGCTAGTCTCCATAATGGTGCCATGAAGCTAGCATCGATTGCCGTATAAACCCATCTGTTCATTAATGTCCTTTAGGGAAGAAATGCTGTCCTTACCTGGTCTGGCCTACATGTGACTCCGGACCCACAGCAATGTGGTTGACACTTCACTGCCTTCTGAAATGGCCTTGCAAGCCACTCAGTTCTCAAAGGCAATTAGGGATGGGCAACAATATTCATCTTGTCAGTGATGCCGACCTCCCATGAAAGAACAAACAAAAACATTAAGTTGTCAATTCAACATCATTACCTGAGCAAGCAGCAGAATTCAAACAGGATCCCATCCTTTGGTTACCATTCCTTCATCTTATGGTTTTGGATATAGGGGCGCAAATGGAGGTTTCTTGAGCCGAAAGCTTTGCTTATAGAGTCATAGCCTCATTATGGCACAGAAAGAGGCCATTCGGCCCATTGAGTCCATACTGGATTTCTGCAGAGCAATCCAGTCAGTCCCATTCCCCTGCCCTATCCCCATAGCCTTTGTGAAACTATAATTTTAACAGGGAGCCTTTACTACTGGTAGGGATTACAGGATAGCTGCACAGCTTCATGGAAAACAACCAAAAATCTGACAGCCAGGAAAACTGCAAACTGAGAATGAGAAAAGAGAGAAAAAGATCAGATAAAAAAAGGAAAATTGAAAATAAGAAAAGACAGAAAAAGGCCAGAATAAAAAATTAGTGCCACACGGCCATCGTCTGCAGTCCATGCAATAGACCTAGCTTGTTGCAATTATATACACTTACATTTCGAGAAATAAGACAGCGCTTAATTTATAAAGCTCACAACGCTTTGAATCGCTCAGCTAATTAAGACAGTGATCAGCTGAGCCATATATTTCTGGCCAGAATTTTACTTTCAGGTTGCAGTCAGCTGTATGAGATTCAGGAGTCAGGAGCTTACACCATTATAGCGTAGGTCTTGGCCCAATGTCGGAGCAGCTTAATCTGAGTTGGCTGCTATTCATCAGGGAAATAGTAGAAATGTGACAGTTAGCCTCAGTGCCCCTCAGGTTAGGGTGCAGAAAAATCATCTGGTGGTTCTTCTCCTGATCGCGTTTGTGTGTGTGTTTTGTTGGGGAATGCCCTCCCTTTTTTCCCATAGGCTGCAGCACACAAAGCTGAAATCTGAGCAAGGTACTGGAAGGTGACTATACCTGCATCCTAGGAAATAGTCTGTATCTTCTGGAGCAGTGGAGGGGATGGCGGGGGGGAAGCTGCTGAGAAAAGAGGGAAGATTAAAGTACAAAGCGTGCAGCTTGAAAAGCTCACCCGCAGGAATACTCTGATGCTGATAGCTCTGAAAGCACTCAGCGAAAGCTAATAATAAGTGGAGTATGAGGATGCCCATAACCTTTAAATATCTCACTGAGGGGAATGCAGCTCATGGAGAATGCACAGCTGTTCTTAATTGCCTTACTTTGCTATCATTAAGATCTGGCATGTGTAAGAACCTGAAGGGCGAGCACAGTTTTCCCCAGGCTGGTGATAACTCTGTAAATTCTTCAATATATGGCAGTCCTTCATTTTGAAGCTCTGCACCTGTAACATTGATTGGAATTTTAATAAAAAGCCTTAAATGTACTGTCAATGATCTGAAACATTGGGCCTGATTTTTAGGCCTCACCAGAACCAGGAACAGAGGTGGGTGGACGTTAAAAATAGCATTGCTGGACTGCATGCTAGTTCCCGGGCTCCATCCCCCCTCCACCGCCGGGCCATTTTCCCGGAGGTGAGATGGGGAATAGCAGAGCTACCCACCACACATGGCAGGGTCCCATTAAATCAATTAATGGCAATTATGTTCTGTTCTGGTAGATTGGCTTTGATTTTCCAGTCAGTCTCCAGGTTCTTGTAGGTGGCAGGGGCCAGTTTAACTGCCTGGAAGCGGCCTCCCAACATCAAAACGGGGGACCAGGGCTCTAAGCAGGCTGAGAGACCCTCCCTGCCTGGGTGCAAGAGCAGCTGCAGGTTGTCCTGTAGACGGGTTCCCTGTGCCCTGCATAGTGGTGGCTTGGCTGCAAAAGGCATTTTTTATTTCAACTTTAAAAAAGTTGGAGAGAGGGTGCCTCCATTTTGAAACCCTCTCCCTCACCTACCTTCCATGCCATCTTATTGCTGCTTTCAAGCTGGAAGGCCTGTGATTGGCCCTCCAATTTCGAGAGCCCGAAGGACAGTGAACCCGAACACTGGCCATTAATTGGCCGCTCCGGGGAAAATCACAATGAGTGACTGTTTCCCACACAGTGTGGGTTTCTGACCCACATTTGAGCCTGACGGTGGGATTCAGAATCTCACAGGGAAAATGCAGCCCTCTGCTGATCTCCCCCACAGATGCTGCCTGACCTGCTGAGTATTTCAAGCATTCTCTGCTTTTATTTCAGATTTCCTGCATCCACAGTATTTTGCTTTTGTTTAAACGTATTTACCTTGGATTCTTGAACCCTTCCTTTGCTAAAGCTGAAATCTTGGAATTGAGCGCATTTCTCACTTTGCCATTGATTTTTGTGAGGGAATTTAATAATCTGGTGTGAGGTATGAAGTTGAAGAGTTTTGGGTCAGTCAGATTAACATTGAAGTGAATATCCAAGTCAACAGCCTTGCCTTTAAAGTGCACTGGTGTGAATACCTTAGCAGTAGAAATGCACAATTAACAAGTTATGAGAATGAGTTTCAGTGGAATTATTGGGCAGCCCTACACTCAACTCATAGGAGTTGATTTTAACTCCTCTGCCCTGCGTAAAGCTGGCGGGGTGTGTGGCAGTTAAAATAGAGCAGGTGCCTTATCCTTTTATTCTTGCAGCCTGAGTGGAGTAGCAGTGGTCGCTTCTCCACTTGGTCCTAGCTGTTGGGATCTGACTGTGGTTCCCCTCTCCAAACCATCCAACACACTTAGCTGGTGCCAGACCGTTCCTCTGCGTCCCAGTTGCCAGACTCTAAGCCCCCACATTTCATCAACCATGCAGGTGCTCCCTTTTGTTCGGGAAATCGACAAGTGTCATTCAAATAAAACCTGGTGGCAAAAATCATCCGAGCATCCCTGGCAGCGGTCCTGGGTTGCACAACCACTCACTAGGCCATGTTCCTGCCCAGGGGTAAAAAAATCAATGCCTGAGTTTCAATTTTTCAAATATTAGGAGCAAGATTGGGACTTCGGTTTTTTGGAAGCACTTTTTGTATTGAAGTGGCTGCATTTCTCATACATTTGAGACAGAACAATATATTTATTTATTTATTTTTTTTTAAATTGATACAGCACTGAAACAGGCCCTTCGGCCCACCGAGTCTGTGCCGGCCATCAACCACCCATTTATACTAATCCTACACTAATCCCATATCCCTACCACATCCCCACCTGTCCCTATATTCCCCTACCACCTCCCTACACTAGGGGCAATTTACAACAGCCAATTTACCTATCACCTGCAAGTCTTAGGATATGGGAGGAAATCGGAGCACCCGGTGAAAACCCACGCAGACACAGGGAGAACTTGCAAACTCCGCACAGGCAGTACCCAGAATCGAACCCGGGTCCCTGGAGCTGTGAGGCTGCGGTGCTAACCACTGCGCCACTGTGCCGCCCATATGATTGCTCTTAACACAAATACCATAAAAATGCATGTTCCACAAATCCACGAGGCCTTGCAATCACCCTGTGCAATATTATTAAGCTGGTATGGGTCCCTAGGTAAAAATGAATGGAGGTTATTGAGACAGAGAAGGACAGGTCATAAATCAGTACCATCAGTCACACACCGAGATGGAAACAATCTCAACAAATCACGTAATGCTTTCTGCTGCACATGATTTGGCTTTCCACAGTAATTTGAGTTAAATGAGCAATTCTATTTCACAGAAATATTTATGTCTTGTAAGAGAAGCTGCACATTATTGAACCTGGTAACAATACATATCTTTTGTCAGTTTAGCATCATTTGTGAAGAAGTTACCGGAATTTATCATCAGAGACAGAATGACTGAACACTTAGACAGCTCTTAGCAGATGAAAGAATCATGGATTGGTGAGGGGGTAGGTCACATCTGATTAACCTAGTTTTGATTTTTAGAAGAGATCACTAGCATAGTGGGCAGGGAGTACCTATGGATGTTGTTGATATTGACTTCCAGAAGGCTTTTGATAAGGTTACACCCAAAAGCTTTTTACCATAATTATCAATGGTGTTAATGTAGGAATAGAGAGTTAGAGAATCATTGAAATTTACCCCACAGAAAGAAGCCATTTAGCCCATTGTGCTAGCCAAAAAAGAGCTATTCATTCTAATCCCACTTTCCAGCTCTTGACCTGTAGCCTTGTGTATTACACCACTTCAAGTGCATATCCAAGTACTTTTTAAATATGATGAGGTTTTCTGCCTCTACCCCCCCTACAGGAAGTCAGTTCCAGATCCCAACCACCCTCTGAGTGAAACAATTTCTCCTCAATTCACCTCTAATCCTTCTACCAATTATTTTAAATCTATCCCCTATGGTTATTGACCTCTCTGCTAGAGAAAATGGAACCCTCCTATCCACTGTCTCGAAGCCTCTCATACTTTTATATACCACAATTAAATCTCAATTGATTTAAATCTCAGCCTCCTCTATTCCAAAGAAAAGAACCTCAGCCTAATGTTTTATACAGTTATAGCATAACCTCCCTGCTCTTCTATGTCTTGGCTAATATATACAGTATCCTGTATACCTTCTTAACCAATTTATCTTCCTATCCTGCTACCTTTAAGGATCTGTGACATGCACTCCAAGGACCCTCTGTTGCTCTACACTTCTCAGTAACCTATTTATTGTGTATCCCCTTGCCTTGTTGCCCTCCCCAAATGTATTACCTCACACTTCTCGTGATTAAATTCCATTTGCTACTTTTCTGCCCAACTGACCAGTCCATTGATGTCTTCCTGCAGTCTACAGCTTTCTTCCTCACGATCAACCACCCATCCCTTACATTTAAGTCTAGTCATTTATATATACCACAAAAAGCAAGGACCTAGTACTAAGCCCTGCGGAACCCCACCGGAAACAGCCTTCCTGTCACAAAAATACTCATTGATCATTACACTTTGCTTCTTGCCGCTGAGCTAACTTTGCATCCAACTTGCCTCTTTCCCTTGGATCCCATAGTCTTTTACTTTTCTGACCAATCTTCCATGTGGGACCTTGTCAAAAGTCTTGCTAAAGCTTTGCTATATATCCAAGTTTGCAGATGACACTGAGTTGGGAGGCACAGTAAGTTGTGTGGATGGGACCCAGAGGTTACAAAGGGACATAGACAAACTAAGTGAGCAGGCAAAAACTATGGTAGATGGACTTCAATGTGGGAAAGTGTGAGGTCATCCACTTAAGTACATAAACTAGGCTGAGACCTCAGTAAAGTAGGGAGGTAGTGTTGGACTGCATTTTTGGAACATTGTTGGAGGTGCTGTCTTTCAGATGAGATATTTAGCCAAGTCTATTCAGGTGGACTAAAAGATCCCGTGGCACTTTTTGAAGAGTAGGCGAATTACTTCAGTGCTCTGATCAACATTTTTCCCTCAACCAACAAAAATAACTTAGTTGGTTACTTATCTATTTATCATTTGAGAGACCTTCTTGTGTGTAATTTGGCTGCCATGTTTTCCTATAAAACAAATGATTGTATTTTAAAATTTGTTTATTGAACGTGAGGTCCTTTGGGGAATTCTGAGGAGGTGGCAGGTGTTATTATAAAATGTACGTTCACTGTTCTTTCGATGCCTGGTACGAGGACAGGGGAACCTTAACCAAGGAAAGAAAACAGCATTGTAAATTGCAATGATGAAGTGCTTCAATGGCGTAATGGTCTGATATCGACCTATGGATAATCAAAGCCATGATTTTGCTGAGTTAGCTGATCCAAGTTAAGGTATCAATGGACATACTCATGTTAATCTCTGTGCACCTGGGCTGGGAGGGGGAGAAAAAACAGCCAGCAGATAGTTTAGGTTCAGCTTTTCCAACTTAAATAGCCTTCTGATACTCATCACCTAGTCCCATAATTACCTCTTACCCAAAGTGTTGATGGCATCTACAGAACCATACATAAACTTGATTCAGTGCTTGCAAAAGAAGACATGAGAACAGGAAAGAAAATTAGAGATAAGAAATGGAAATTAACATAAAGTAACAAATCTTCTGCTGTAGAAAGGCTAAATTATGGGCTCTTATGTACAATCTGTAGTTAGGTCACGGAGATAAATAACCAAGCTGACTTCTCAATGTAATCACTATTCAGCCTGTCGATTTTTACTCAGGACTGTCCATGTTTATACAAATGGGTACAGACTGAAGTTGATTTCTTTGCTTAGATTATCTACCTAATCAAAACTTATCTCTGTAATGAATCATTGAGCTGTATTTTCTTAAAATAGTTAATTGAATACCACTCTGATATCTACAAACCTTCCTTGTGCTACCTTGTCAAACAGAGATTTATCTGATTAAAGTTTAATATGAACTGAAATACACAACTAAATTTTAGACAATTACCTCCCTTAGACTGGGGCAGGATTTTTAGGTCCCGCCAGGGGCAGGAACGGAGGCATGCGGCCATTAAAAATAGCGGCGCCAGCTGGTGTGCCGGTTTCCTATTTCTGTTCCTGCGTCAGCAAATCAGGACGGCAGGGGGAAGGCAGGCCCCAGAACCCCACCTGATTTGGGAATGAGACCAATTAAAGTAGTTAATTAGCTCATTAAGAGCTTATTGAGGGCCAGTTTGGGATTTTGGTGGGGATGCATGGGTTGCACGTTAGGTCAGGTTCAAAGCAGGTGCATGGAAGTGGCAACTCAGCAGGGAGCCAATCATGGCCGCATGATCAACTTAGACCGGCACATAAAAGGGAGCACGACTGAGAGGGGCACTCGGCCATTGACACACAGGTGCGATTGAGTGTGCACAGGTCACAGGGAGAGTATACACTCAAGCACTGCAAGGGATTTTCACCCTCCTGGTGTTGTGGAGGCATAAGAGGAGGGGGTAAGGCTTCCACACATTATTGGGAATCCAACTGAGTGCAAGAAAGGCACTAGCTGGCAATGGGAGCGTGACTGTCAGATTTTGGGTCCAGTGGCGATGAGGAGCAACATCCTCAGCATGAGAGGCAGAGTCCAGGCATGAGGAGGGCTGCAGAGAAGGCTGAAGGCAGGAAGGCAACAGAGACCATACCCTCACCATAGAATCTACCGCCAAAGATGGAGCTACCTGGACATGTCAAGAACCTGTGACGCAGGAGACTGCGTCTATCCAGGCAGATGGTCGATGAGATTTGTGCCCTTATTGAGGAAGACCTCACACCTTGCATCATTGCTCATCATGCCCTGCCAGTAGCCATCAAAGTCACTACAGCCTGGAACTTCTTTGCCTGTGTCTCCTTCCAAGGAGCAGCTGCGGATGTTGGTGCCGTCTTGCAAACAGCAGCACACCATTGCATCTTGCTGGTGACTGATGCCCTGTTTGCAAAAGCTGGGCAGTACATTCAATTCTAGACAGAGGGGCCTTGTAGCACATTTCTGTATTTCCCCCAGGTGCAGGACATCAATGATTGCACTCATGTACCTCAAGGTACCGAATGAGCAGCCAACAAGATTCATTAACGGGAAGGGCTTCCACTCCCTCAATATTCAATTCTCTGCGACCACAACAAGAGCTACCTGCATGTGTGTGCCCACTTTCCTGGCAGCTGCCATGACTCTTTCATCCTCCAGCAGCTCAGGGTCCTGCAGCTCTTCATTTCACCAAAAAAAAACTCTGGATGGATTCTAGGGAACAAAAATAATCCCTTGACAAGATGACTACTCACTCCTTTATGAGATCCTGAGACAGAGACACAGATATATTACAATTGCAGCCATCTGCTCACAAGGCCAACCATAAATCAGGCCATTGGGCTTCTGAAGATGCAGTTATGGTGCCAGTACCATCAGGTAGCAGTCTGCAGTACATTCCTGCAAAGGTCTTGTGCATTGTGGTGGTCTGCTGCACTCTCCACAACATGGCCCTCTAGCAAGGTGTGGACCTTGAAGAAGGTGAGGCCCTGGAATGACACAGCTCATCGGACTTCTACGCGATGCTTCCCTTGTGGCCTCGGAGGAGGTGGATGCAGCCTGCTCGCTTGTCTCTGCTTGCGGCTGAGATACATGTGGTCGACATTGTCGTAGAGGTGCCTGTGGGGGCATCTCCAGAGGATGCTGCCCCAGCATCACTGGGCCCTGCTGCATGGATGGTCCCTCAGTCAGAGGGGCCAAGGAGGCTGATGATGATGATGGTGCCTGATGAGGGTTGGCACCCTCATCTTCCTCAGTGACCGCCTCAGCCCTTGGATGGCCTTCTGGATGGCTGGAGGGAAGCACCAGCTAGGCGCAACTGGCATCCACTCTAAACATTTCTGTGCCAACAGTGCCACTGACTAGTCAATGCTACAGCATGTCAGTGTACTGCCTCATATGGCTCTCCATGAGGTTGGCCACTCTCAATGGAAGAGCTCATGCGTCAAAACCCTGAGCCATGGCAGCATACATAAACTGAATGGACTCCTCCATTCTCAGCAATGTCCCCATACTGCCTCAAGGAACTTTGACAAGTGGGAACAAATCTTCTGCTGCTGGTCTAAGTAGAGCCTCCTTTTGTATGACTTCTGAGGCCCTGCAGCTGAGCATGGCTTTGTCTGTCCTCCATACTCCCAGGGGTGCTCCCCACAGCTGCCGCTGCGCCTCTCACCTCCTCCTGCACATTGGTACGGTGCTCTTCACCCAGTGCCACCCTATCTAATCGCACACGGAGACCCACCTATGTGCGTGTGTCTGCGCTGGTGGAGGGTATGCTTGTAAGATGTGACGGTGCTTGCTCTGATGCCTCCATTTCCAGTGCTTGCCTCGGTGCCATCACAGGACTCTGTTGTTCCCCCTCCACATCTGAACCTGCGGGAGACAGAAGAAGAGATCATGAGAACTAACCTTGGTGAGCAGAAGATGAGTCTTTGGCATGCTGTCAGACGGGGATGAGTACACTCCACCCCTTCATCTATTTTCACCCCCTCCACCAGAAATGCCCATCTCACCTTCCTCGACTTGCTCCCGGGGGGGGGTGGGGCCACCCTGATGACTTCCATGGCTCTTTCCTCCGTGGAGGTGACTATGTGGGGACAGGGCAATGCTCCTCCTTTCAATGCCCTTCCTGAAGCATTGTGAGCCTTTTTCTCCTGCAAGCACAAAAGAGAGGGAGGTAAGGCATTGCTGACCTCTATGGCCTATGCCAGTGGTTCATTGACATAGGAAGGTGCATGAGTGCTGCCAAGTCCTCAACAATGCTCGGGCTCTGAACCTTGCTGGGGGTCAGTAAATACCCTGGGCAAACATTCCTCCCATGTTCAGGAGCAGCATGCACCCTCAGGCTCCTCAACTGGTGTGTCTGCTGGAGAATGAATACCCAGAGGTCTGTCATGAGGATTTCATATTGCACTGACCTTGCCAGAGCAAAGAAGTACATTGAAACTTTTCCGGCACTGGCCCCAATTGTTTCTGACCAGACTTCATCTGCTGACAGTCTCAGCAACCTCAATCTAAACCAGCTTTGTTTGGAAGGGTGTTCTTCTCCTGCCACCCTCTGGGAAGTGGTCCTCCCTCTACTCCCTCACTGTTTCAAGGAGGACTTCCAGATCAGCATCGGGAAAAGAAGAGGCAGCCCCTTCCCGGATGCCAGCCCTCGGTCTTACTTCTTCCAACACTGGTGCATCCATTCTTGCAGTTAAATAGCAGCCACAGTAATAGCCACCGTGGTGTGTTTAAATGGGCCCACACTTGCTCAGTCCTATCTCCATTCCTGCCCCCTTGGCCACCCCACCCGCCCTCCAGCCATTTGGCACTCCTCCTCTGTGAAAATCGCACGCTATGACTGCTTCCCCCCACCCCGGGGTGGGGTTGGGATACAGAAATGTTTCCGACAGTGGTTTCCCAACCCCAGAAGGAATATCAGGTGCATAGGCAAAAATATAGATTCTGGCATATCTGCCACATTAACAGCTGAGCTGAGGGTTTTGTGACTGAGAGGACTGTGGCCCTGAAGGCTTGAGGCTGTCACACTCCTTGATGCTGAATGCTCTTGTGTGGTTTAGGGTCACCAGCTCCCCTGGATTTCCATGGTATCTCAAATAGGTGAAGGTTAATCTCCTGGCTGCTACTGCGAGCAAAATCACAGGGGCATTGAAAAAAATTAAATTGTTTTCAATTTCTTTGAACACTTTTATTTATTAGTTGCACAAATATTGGCGATTGGGGAATAGGTGTTCTGACTGGGGAAGGCATTTGGAGGCAAGAGGTCATATCATGAAACCACCTGGAATACGAACATACAAACATATGAATTAGGAGCAGGAGTAGGCCACTCGGCCCCTCGAGCCTGCTCCACCATTCAACAAGTGCATGGCTGAACTGATTATTCCAAATTTCCACCTACCCCTGATAACATTCCACCTCCTTGCTTATCAAGAATCTATCTACCTCTGCCTTAAAAATATTCAAACACTCTGCTTCCACCGCCTTTTGAGGAAGAGAATTCCAAAGACTCACGACCCTCAGAGAAAAAAATTTCTCCTCATCTGTCTTAAATGGGCGACCCCTTATTTTTAAACAGTGACCCCTAGTTCTCGATTCTCCCACAAGTGGAAACATCCTTTCCACATCCACCCTGTCAAGACCCCTCAGGATCTTATATGTTTCAATCAAGTCGCCTCTTAATCTTCTAAATTACAGCGGATACAAGCCTAGCCTGTTCAATCTTTCCTCGTAAGACAGCCCACCCATTCCAGGTATGAGTGTAGAAAACCTTCTCTGTACTGCTTTAAATAAGGAGACCAGTACTGTGCACAGTACTCCAGATGTGGTCTTACCAATGCCCTGTATAGCTGAAGCATAACCTACTTTTGTGTTCAATCCCCTCACGATAAACGATACCATTCTATTAGCTTTCCAAATTAAGCAGGTAGATCACATACAAACCTTTTGCGATTCATGCACTAGGACACCCAGATCCCTCTGCATCTCAGAGCTCTGCAATCTCTCACCATTTAGATAATATGCTGCTTTTTTATTCTTCCTGCTAAAGTGGACAATTTCACACTTTCCCACATTATACTCCATTTGCCAGATCTTTGTCCACTCACTTAAGCTATCTATATCCCTTTGTAGCCTCCTTATGTCCTCTTCACAACTTACTTTCCTACCTATCTTTGTGCCATCAGCAAATTTAGTAACCATACCTTCGGTCCCTTCATCGAAGTCATTTATTTAAATTGTAAAAAGTTGAGGCCCCAGCACAGATCCCTGTGGCACACCACTTGTTACATCTTGCCAACCAGAAAATGACTCACTTATGCCTACTCTCTGTTAGCTAGCCAATCTTCTATCCATCTCAATATGTTACCCTCTATACCGTGAGCTTTTATTTTCTGCAATAACCTCTAATGTGGCACCTTATCAAATGTCTTCTGAAAATCTAAGTATAATACATCCACTGGTTCCCCTTTATCCACAGCATAGGTAACTCCCTCAAAGAACGCTAAGAAATTGGTTAAACATGATTTCCCTTTCACAAAACGATGTTGACTCTGCCTGATTACCTTGAATTTTTCTAAATGGCCTGCTATAACATCTTTAATAATAGCTTCTAATGTTTTCCCTGAGACAGATGTTAAGCTAACTGGCCTGTAGTTTCTTGCTTTCTGTCTCCCTCCCTTTTTGAATAAAGGAGTTACATTTGCTATTTTCTAATCGAATGGAACCTTCCCTGAATCTAGGAAATTCTGGAAAGTGAAAACTAACACATCAACTATCTCACTAGCCGCTTCTTTTAACACCCTAGGATGAAGTCTATCAGGACCTGGGGACTTGTCAGCCTGCAGCTCCAACAATTTGTTCAGTACCACTTCCCTGGTGATTGCAATTTTCTTGAGTTCCTCCCTCCCTTCCATTTCCTGACTTACAGCTAATACTGGGATGTTACTTGCGTCCTCAATAGTGAAGACTGATGCAAAGTATCTGTTCAATTCATCTGCCATCTTCTTATTATCCATTATTAATTCTCCAGACTCACTTTTTATAGGACCAACGCTCACTTTGTTAACTTTTTAAAATATCTACAGAAACTCTTACTGTCTGTCTTTATATTTCAAGCAAGCTTTCTCTCATACTCTAATTTTACCTTCCTTATCAATCTTTAGTCATCCTTTGCTGTTTTTTATATTCTGTCCAATCTTCTGACCTGACTCCCATCTTTGCGCAATTATAGACTTTTTCTTTAAGTTTGATACTATCTTTAACTGTTTTAGTCAACCACGGATGGCAGATCCCACCCTTGGAATTTTTCTTTTACATTGAAATGTATCTATTGTGTGTATTCTGAAATATCCCCTTAAATGTCTGCCATTGCATCTCTATTGACCTATCCCTTAACCTGATTTGCCAGTTCATTTTAGCTCGCTCCACTTTCATGCCCTCATAATTGCCCTTATTTAAGTTTAAAATACTAGTCTTGGACCGACTCTTCTCTCCCTCAAACGGAATGTAAAATTCAATCATATTATGATTGTTGCTAGCTAGGGGTGCCTTAACTATGAGGTCATTAATTAATCCTATCTCCTTGCACAATACCAGGTCTAGTATAGCCTGCTCTCTGTTTTGCTCCAGAACGCATTGTTCCAAGAAATTATCCCGAAAACATTCTATGTATTCCTCACCTAGGCTACCTCTACCCATCTGATTTTTCCAGTCTATATGTAGGTTAAAATGCTCCATAATTATCGCTGTACCTTTCTGACAAGCTACCATTATTTCTTCCTTTATACCCCGTCCTACAGTGTGGATAATGTTAGGTGGCCTGTACACCACTCCCACAAGTGACTTCTTGCCTTTATGATTTCTCATCTCTACCCAAACTGCTTCTACATCCTGGTCTCCTGAACTTAGGTCATCCCTCTCTATTCCGCTAATACCATCATTAATTAACAGAGCTACCCCTCCCCCTTTTTCTAGCTTCCTGTCCTTCCTAAATGCCACGTGCCTTTCAATATTCAGGTCCCAACCTATGTTGTCCTGCAGCCATGTCTCTGTAATGGCTATCAGATCGTACTTATTTATTTCTTATTTGCGCGCTCAGTTCATTTGCTTTGTTTGGAATGCTAACTGCATTCAGATACAGAGCCTTTAGTTGTGTCCTTTTATTACTTTTGTTACCTCTAGCTTTAACTGTTGATTTACTCTTAGATTTGTACACTCTGTCCCTTCATGTCAGTCTGTTTATCATTTCCCAATTTAATACTTATATCTCTTGCCTTGTCTCTACTCCTTAATTTACCATATCTTCCCAAATTTGATCCCTTTCCCCCACTAGCCAGTTTAAAACCCTCTCTACATCCCTAGTTACGCAGCTCGCTAAAACACCAGCCCCAGCATGGTTCAGGTGTAGACCATCCCAAACTACAGCCACTGCTTTCCCCAGTACCGGTGCCAGTGCCTCATGAACAGGAACGCACTTCTACCACACCAGTCGTTGAGCCTCGCATTAATTTCTCTAATCTTATTTGTCTATGCCAATTTACACGTGGCTCAACTAATAATCCAGAACAAAGAACAGTACAGCACAGGAACAGGCCATTCGGCCCTCCAAGCCTGCACCGATCTTGATGCCTGCCTAAACTAACACCTTCTGCACTTCCGGGGCCCATATCCCTCTATTACCATCCTATTCATATATTTGTCAAGATGTCTCTTAAACGTCGCTATCGTATCTGCTTCCACCACCTCCCCTGGCAGCAAGTTCCAGGTACTCACCACCCTCTGTGTAAAAAACATGCCTCGCACATCCCCTCTAAACTTTGCCCCTCGCACCTTAAACCTATGTCCCCTAGTAACTGACTCTTCCACCCTGGGAAAAAGCTTCTGACTATTCACTCTGTCCATGCCGCTCATAACTTTGTAAACCTCTATCATGTCGCCCCTCCACCTCCGTCGTTCCAGTGAAAACAATCCGAGCTTTTCCAACCTCTCCTCATAGCTAATGCCCTCCAGACCAGGCAACATTCTGGTAAACCTCCTCTGTACCCTCTCCAAAGCCTCCATGTCCTTCTGGTAGTGTGGCGACCAGAATTGCACGCAATATTCTAAGTGTGGCCTAACTAAGGTTCTGTACAGCTGCAACATGACTTGCCAATTTTTATACCCAATGCCCCGACCGATGAAGGCAAGCATGCCGTATGCCTTCTTGACTACCTTATCCACCTGCGTTGCCACTTTCAGTGACCTGTGGACCTGTACGCCCAGATCTCTCTGCCTGTCAATACTCCAAAGGGTTCTGCCATTTACTGTATTCCTCCCACCTGCATTAGACTTTCCAAGATGCATTACCTCACATTTGTCCGGATTAAACTCCATCTGCCATTTCTCCGCCCAAGTCTCCAACCGATCTATATCCTGCTGTATCCTCTGACAATCCTCATCTTTATCCTCAACTCCACCAACCTTTGTGTCGTCCGCAAACTTACGAATCAGACCAGCTACATTTTCCTCCAAATCATTTATATATACGACAAACAGCAAAGGTCCCAGCACTGATCCCTGCGGAACACCACTAGTCACATTCCTCCATTCAGAAAAACACCCATCCACTGATACCCTCTGCCTTCTATGACCAAACCAGTTCTGTATCCATCTTGCCAGGTCACCTCTGATCCCGTGTGACTTCACCTTTTGTACCAGGCTGCCATGCGGGACCTTGTCAAAGGCTTTACTAAAGTCCACATAGATAACATCCACTGCCCTTCCTTCATCAATCATCTTCGTCACTTCCTCAAAAAACTCAATCAAATTAGTAAGACACGACCTCCCCTTCACAAAACCACGCTGTCTCTCGCTAATAAGTTAGTTTGTTTCCAAATGGGAGTAAATCCTGTCCCGAATAATCCTCTCTAACAGTTTCCCAACCACTGACGTAAGGCTCACCGGCCTATAATTTCCTGGATTATCCTTGCCACCCTTCTTAAACAAAGGCACAACATTGGCTATTCTCCAGTCCTTTGGGACCTCACCTATAGCCAATGAGGATGCAAAGATTTCTGTCAAGGCCCCAGCAATTTCTTCCCTTGCCTCCCTCAGTATTCTAGGGTAGATCCCATCAGGCCCTGGGGACTTATCTACCATAATGCTTTGCAAGACACCCAACACCACCTTCTTTTTGATAATGAGATGACTGAGACTATCTGCACTCCCTTCCCTAGGCTCATCATCCACCAAGTCCTTCTCTTTGGTGAATACTGATGCAAAGTACTCATTTAGCACCTCGCCCATTTCCTCTGGCTCCACACATAGATTCCCATCTCTGTCCTTGAGTGGGCCAACCCTTTCCCTGGTTACCCTCTTGCTCTTTATATATGTTTAGTTTAGTGATACAGCACTGAAACAGGCCCTTCGGCCCACCGAGTCTGTGCCGACCATCAACCACCCATTTATACTAATCCTACACTAATTCCATATTCCTACCACATCCCCACCTGTCCCTATATTTCCCTACCACCTACCTATACTAGGGGCAATTGCTAATGGTCAATTTACCTACCAACCTGCAAGTCTTTGGCATGTGGGAGGAAACCGGAGCACCCGGAGGAAACCCATGCAGACACAGGGAGAACTTGCAAACTCCACACAGGCAAGTACTCGGAATTGAACCCGGGTCGCTGGAGCTGTGAGGCTGCGGTGCTAACCACTGCGCCACTGTGCCGCCCAAATGTATAAAAAGCCTTGGGATTTTCCTTAATCCTATTTGCCAATGACTTTTCATGACCCGTTTTAGCCCTCCTAACTCCTTGCTTAAGTTCCTTCCTACTGTCTTTATATTCCTCAAGTGCTTCATCTGTTCCTAGCCTTCCAGCCCTTACGAATGCTTCCTTTTTCTTTTTGACTAGGCTCACAATATCCCATGTTATCCAAGCTTCCCGAAACTTGCCAAACCTGTCTTTCTTCCTCACAGGAACATGCTGGTCTTGGATTCTAATCAGCTGACGTTTGAAAGACTCCCACATGTCAGATGTTGATTTACCCTCAAACAGCCGCCCCCAATCTAAATTCTTCAGTTCCTGCTTAATATTGTTATAATTAGCCTTCCCCCAATTTAGCACCTTCACCCAAGGACTACTCTTATCCTTATCCACAAGTACCTTAAAACTTATGGAATTATGGTCACTGTTCCCGAAATGCTCCCCCACTGAAACATCGACCACCTGGCCGGGCTCATTCCCCAATACCAGGTCCAGTACGGCCCCTTCCCTAGTTGGACTATCTACATACTGTTTCAAGAAGCTCTCCTGGATACTCCTCACAAATTCTGCCCCATCCAAGCCCCTGGCACTAAGTGAATCCCAGTCAATATAGGGGAAGTTAAAATCACCCACCACCACAACCCTGTTACCTTTACATCTTTCCAAAATCTGTCTACATATCTGCTCCTCTACCTCCCGCTGGCTGTTGGGAGGCCTGTAGAAAACCCCCAACATCGTGACTGCACCCTTCCTATTCCTGAGCTCCACCCATATTGCCTCGCTGCATGACCCCTCTGAGGTGTCCTCCCGCAGTACAGTTGTGATATTCTCCTTAACCAGTAATGCAACTCCACCACCCCTTTTACAACCCCCTCTATCCCGCCTGAAGCTTCTAAATCCTGGAACATTTAGTTGCCAATCCTGTCCTTCCAGCAACCAAGTCTCTGTAATAGCAACAACATCATAGTTCCAAGTACTAATCCAAGCTCTAAGTTCATCTGCCTTACCTGTTATACTTCTCGCATTGAAACAAATGCACTTCAGACCACCAGTCCTGCTGTGCTCAGCAACATCTCCCTGTCTGCTCTTCCTCTTAGTCCTACTGGCCTTATTTACTATGTCCTCCTCATTTATTTCACTAGCTGTCCTACTGCAATGGTTCCCACCCCCCTGCCACACTAGTTTAAACCCTCCCGAGTGACGCTAGCAAACTTTGCAGCCAGGATATTAGTGCCCGTCCAGTTTAGATGCAACCCGTCCTTCTTGTACAGGTCCCATCTGTCCCTGAAGAGAGCCCAATGGTCCAGATATCTGAAACCCTCCCTTCTACACCAGCTGCTCAGCCACGTGTTTAGCTGCACTATCTTCCTAATTCTAGCCTCACTGGCACGTGGCACAGGGAGTAATCCAGAGATTACAACCCTAGAGGTGCTATTTTTTAACTTACTACCTTACTTTGAGGTTCTGCTTCTTAATTTGGCACCTAGTTACTCATACTGACTATGCAGAACCGTTTTCCTTGTCCTGCCTATGTCATTGGTGACACTACGTCAACGTGGCCCAGGATGTCTGGATTCTCCCCCTCCCACTGTAAGTTCCTCTCCAGCCCTGAGCAGATGTCCCGAACCCTGGCACTGGGCAGGCAACACAGCCGTTCGGACACTTGCTCTTTGCCGCAGAGAACAGTGTCAAGCCCCCTAACTATACTGTCCCCTATTACCATTACATTCCTTTTTTCTCCCTCCACTTGAATGAAAGGCTATGGTCAAGTTGCTCATCCACCCTGCAGCCCCCACTCTCATCCAAACTAGCTGAAAGAACCTCATACCTGTTGGACAATCACAAAGGCTGAGGTTCCTGCACTCCTGCCCTCTGGGTCCCCTTACCTGCCTCAGCTACAGCCACACTGTCCTGTCCCTGACCACTGACCAAATCAGAAGATCCTAGCCGAAGGGATGTGACCGCCTCCTGGTACAAAACGTCCAGGTAACTTTCCCCCTCCCTGATGTGTCGCAGCGTCTGCAGCTCGGACTCCAGTTCAATGACTCTGAGCAGAACCTCTTCGAGTCTTAGTCTAGTCTTTGGCCTCCTTGTCTCGAGAGACAATGGGTAAGCACCTGGAGGTGGTCAGTCATTTGTGAAGTAGCGTCTGGAGTGGCTATAAAGGCCAATTCTAGAGTGACAGACTCTTCCACAGGTGCTACAGATAAAATTGGTTGTCGGGGCTGTTACACTGTAGGCTCTCCCCTTGCGCTGTAGTTGGCTCTCTTCCCCTGGTCTCTGTAGCAATCTGTAGGCTTGGAGGGTTGCAGACAGTTTTCAAACCTTATGTTTTCTGGAGAGAGAGACACAGGTTGGCACACAGCCTTTTCTGCTGCTGCAGTCTCAGTTACGTCCAAGCAGAGTCGGTAACCCTAGTGTGGGCGTACTCTGTTTTGTTGGTATTGTTTGAGTTTATTTTTTATGAATTTTCAAACTGAGACTGTCCATTTCTGTTTCCTTTTGTCTGGTGATTAAGTGGCAGGGTAGTTCACGGCGATATAATACTTTCTTATTGAAAACAATGGTCACATCAAAGTACAAATTAAAGGCTGGTATTTTGTCATTGTGGGCTCTGTTCCCTTGCTGTTCCAGTATATATCTTCTACTTAACTCTAAGTGCAACATCCAATTAAAACATGTTCCAAAACATATTGTGCTGTGGAATGTAGGCTTTGACAGAAATCAGGATAGAGGCAGGGAACAGGATTGTGGCTTAAATTTAGATACTTACATTAATGATGAAAATTCATCGAAAATTTAATGACCTTAATCACAACTCTCTCCACATCACAAGACACAGAACTTAAGGGAAAAATTTACTTCCACTCTCAACATCAACCTGGTTTGCATTTAGAAATTTCCAGTCAGCCCACATGCGAACTCTCTGGTAATTTGGGATAGTCTAAAGTCTAAGCATAATTAAAGCAGTAGTAAAACCCAACAAGTGTTAGCTTAAGTGTCACATTAGTTCAGTGCCGAGAGATGAGATTGGGCCACTACAGCACTTGTGATTATATATTTTTTTTAAATCAATTGTTAAAATTACCATAAATGGGTCTTATAAGAGCATTACAAAAGAAGTGCCAATTGACTCATCATTGTTGAATGATGAAATGTATCAAATCTGAACATGGCACTTTTGAAACTGTTCAATGATCATTCTAATGGTACCATGGTTTACATAGGGTTCAGTCACCCTTATCATCCAACCTTTCTTTCCATTGAAATACAATATAAGTGATAAAACGGTAGAAAATGGTCCTCCGTCTGCAGCTGTAAACACAGAATTGAAGTGGACTCATATGGGCTTGACAACGCTTTCCTTTGACAGGAGGGCAATACTTTTCTTGTACAAATGTTGGCAAGACCATCTGAAAGTGGACAGATCAGGGATCAAGAAGTTAGCAAGAACACAAAAAGCAAAATTTGAAAAGCTAAAAGTAATTTGCAATTTACCTTGGAGTATAAAACTGGCACTGCAGGTTGGGCTCCCATTATGGAAACTAGCCAGTTTACCTCTCCATTGATTTCTCAGAGCTGGGATGAGATTTGTTGCTGTATACATAGTTTTACTCCTTTACCTTTGTTTACTCAGCTACAAAGACTCGTGGACTGTCTCTCCCATACCTGTAACTTGTTCTCCTTGACTATAAGCACCAAGAAAACCGTGGTCAGGGGACAAGGTGTTGCATCTCCACCCCTGATCACACTAAATAACACCCCACTGGAAATGGTTAGAAAATTCTGCTATCTTGGGTCTACGGTGACAGACAGTCTGTCCCTTGATGCTGAGCTCGATACAAGCTTAGGGAAAGCAGCTACCACCTTTGGCTGACTCAAGAAAGGCGTATGGGATAACACCAAGCTGACCCTTAGGACCAAGCTGATGGTTTATAAGGCCTGTGTTCTCAACACCTTGCTGTATGGCTGTAAAACATGGGCAATTTACAACTACCAGGGAAAGAAACAATCATTTCCAACTTCGCTGTCTGTGGTGCATTATGGGTATATCCTGGCAGGACAAAAATGTGGCAGTTCTCTTAAAGTCAGAGCTCGCAGGTGTGTTGGCAGTAATCAGACAGAGGTGGCTTTGGTGGATTGGACATGTCTGCAGGATGGAAGATGGTTGCATACCCAAGGACCTTCAGTATGGTGAGGTAGCTGGGGCCAGGGGACCAGTGGGGCGCCCAAAGCTCCACTTCAAGGATGCTTGCAAGTGTGACATGAAGGCCCTAAATGTTGACTATCGCACCTGGGAGTCATAAGCTGGCGAAAGAGGGAAATGGCGACACATCCTGTGGACTGGTGTGCACCACCATGACGACTAGTTGCTACAGCAGCTTGGCAACAGGCGCCAATGTCAAAAACAACAACTCACAGCGTTACTCGGCAGCTTCACATGCGGCACTTGTGGCAGAACATGCCTCTCAAGGATTGGCCTTCACAGCCATCAGCAAAAGGGGCAGCAAGAGAAGACACCCCACCTAAATGGATTGTTTGCTGCATGTTCATCATATTTCATAGATGGAAGGATGCCAAACAGAGAACCTTTGCTTAACTCTTCCACCTGCTGCTGATAATGGGGAGATTTTCCTGCTTCCAGACATGTACCAGCGATGTTGTCAACCTCTTCAAGCTGTAACTCTGCTACGAGGATTTTTTTTTGCATTAAAACTTAGGATTCTTTCTTTTTAAAAACTGAAAAAGGATTTCAGTGGGCATTGAGACACCTGAAAATAGTTGCATTTTATGGATGTTTTGAAAGGAAGTTCAACAAAAGCCAGACTGGAATGCAGGTAATTTCAAGAAAGCCAGTAGGGGGTTGACCTCAGAGTCACTCTCTGTTATGACAAGAGAGAATTTACGACTGGGCATGTGACCTGTTTCAGGAAGGTTTTGGTTTCCGTTTGGAACTTTAAAAAGCAAGTGGATTTGGACAAAAAGCAGGCAGTTGAAATTTGATTTTGACATGCCTGGAGATCAGAAGAAGACCCAGAAAAAGGATTACCTCTCTGTAAAGGAATCCTCTATCTCGAGAAGAAACCCTGTATTTCAAATGTGACAGAATCCTATTCCTTTCTCTAAAGAATCCCTGCACCAAGCTGTACTATTGCCTCCTGGGTTTAAGAAATCTAGTATATTGGAAGAAACATTTTAGAGTCATTGAGTTATACAGCACAGAAACAAGCCCTTCGGCCCATCGTGTCTGTGCTGGCCATCAAGTACCTACCTATCCTAATCCCATTTTCCAGCACTTGGCCCATAGCCTTGTATGCTATGGCGTTTCAAGTGCTCATCTAAATACTTCTTAAATGTTGTGAGGGTTCCTGCCTCTACCACCTCTTCAGGCAGTGTGTTTCAGATTCCAACCACCCTCTGGGTGAAAAAATCTTTCCTCAAATCCCCTCTAAACCTCCTACCCCTTACCTTAAATCTATGCCCCCTAGTTATTGACCCCTCCGCTAAGGGAAAAAGTTTCTTCCTATCTAACCTATCAATGCCCCTCATAATTTTGTATACCTCAATCATGTCCCCCCTCAGCCTTCGCTGCTCCAAGGAAAACAGCCCTAGCCTTTTCAGTCTCTCTTCATAGCTGAAATGCTCCAGCCCAGGCAACATGCTGGTGAATCTCCTCTGCACCCTCTCCAGTGCAATCACATCCTTCCTTTTACTGCTGCTGTAAGACCTAAGAAGATCCTTGTTGCTGCACACCTGATGGAAGACCTATGTGAAGCCTTCTACTGTTGAAATTCTTTGAACGCCTACCCATCACAGACTGTTCATCGATCTCTTTTGGAAAGACTTGAGTGGCATCCAACTATATGACTTTGGGACACCTCATCCTTCCAGATCATGACAGATTAAGTTTTTTAAAATTATTCCTTTCATTCCTATGAAACAGCTGTAATCAAAAATCTTTTTTTCCCCCCAGTTAACTAGTTTTTGGATGTGTATGCATGTGCATGAGGACTAAGGAAAATAAGGAGCTTTAATATCTCAAATCGTATATAGATTTACGTTATTATTGGTTAAGACCTTGGTTTTATAATAAACAGTTAATTTTGTTGTTCATTAAAGAAACCTGGTTGGTGTGCTTTATTCAGGGACAAAGAGAGTATCTAATTGGCTGTTTCGGTAAGTGGAAAAATTTATTGATATTCTGTAACCCGTGGAGAAGTGGGACTGAATTAACAGTGCACTCCTCCCGCTTCAGTCATAACCACTCTTATAATGAAGAGTCTAACCCACCTTTCTCCTCCAGATGTTGAATGGCTTTCACTGCACTTCTTGTACTTTGTTTTAAACTAGCTATTTAAAATTCTCTGTGTATCTCACTGAGGCCCATCTGTTAGGTGGAGTACAAATGGTGACACTGGATCAAACTAGATCTCCGTTATCTTTCAGTATGGATGTCTGCAGTTTCAAAAAGTCAGACAGAGGTAATTTAATTTTCCAGTCACTTGTTTAATTTACCTCATAGAGTCTCCGGCTCAATAATAATTCCTAACCAATATTTTCCTATTATTGAAACAAGTATTATGTTTAAGCACTGATAGATGGCACTGAAACAATTGTAATACAGAACAGTGTGGACTTCAGACAGGCTCTGTAGTTTCCTTTATGTGTCGCATCAAACATAATTATGCAGCCCTGCTCTAGATATGCTGCAGGACGTTTATAAAATTTCAATCAGGACTGCAGAAGGCATCAACATGCGACAGAGATCTGCATATGCTGCATCTTTGTAGGTTTAACCATCTTTGAGAAATAAATTGATTTCTTAAGCTTTGCAGCACACGGCTGTCTCCTGAGGTACTGGCCCTTGAGAATTTTAGTTGTTACAACCCTCAAGAATAACCAAAGACATTTATTCAGCATTATTCTGAATGACAGAATGTTAATTGCTTTCTGAATGTTAATTGCAACAAAATTACTATCATACATCCAGAATTATTCCAGGTTTCTGGTGTGATGGAAATTAATCTGTTTGTCTTCTATCTTTCCAATTTTATATGTTACTCATCTCTACTGCATTCTGTATTGTTCAACATAATTGCACCAATGATATGTTCAAATATTAGGTAAAGTGATTAAATTGTGCAATAGTTAATTAATTTTATAAATCAAAAGAACAAAATTTCCTTTGCACTTCCTTATTGCTGATCTCAATAACAAATTTAGAAGCTTACCAGAGTTCAGAGTAAGCAGTGTTCTGTGTTTTTTCTTCCCGTATCTGTGCACCCAGAAAGTTGGGGAGACGGTGGTTTAGTTGTAATGTCGCTGGACTAGTAATGCAGAGGCCCAGGCTAATCTCCTGGGGCCATTGGTTCAAATCCCACCATGGTAGATGATGGAATTTAAACAACTAATTAATTAATAAAAATCTGGAATTGAAAACTAGCCTCAGTAATGGTGAAATGAAACTATCACTGATTGCTATAAAAACCCATCTGGTTCACTAATGTCCTTAAGAGAAGGAAATCTGCTGGCCTACATGTGACACCAGACTCACAGTAATGTGGTTGACTCTTAAACTGCCCTCTGAAGTGAGGTAGCAAGCCATTTGGTTCAAGGGCAATTAGGAATGGGCAACAAGTACTGGCCATGCCAGTGAAGCCCACATCTCATGAAAAGAATAATTTTAAAAAGTCATAAAAATGCACAGCTGGGAAGAAAATCTCAGTGTTTGAGTCTTTTTCACCAAAATGAGTTATGGCCCTACTGACTTTAATCATCATTTTATTAAAATATTTTAATACATTCAGTAAGTCTTCCAATTTCATATTGCAAACTGTAGGTTTTTTTTCAAACTTGTAACTTTTTCAATTTCGGTAACTATATGGTAACCCAAATAAATTAGAATAATGTTTGGACTGTTAAAAGTCTCATGGGAGAACAAATTTCAGAGCTAGAAGGAGGATAACCAAACTATGCAGACACTCCCTTATCAGCTGGAACACCAGGAGATCTATTCACCACTTGCATTTGAAAAGAAAAATATATTGTTGATACATATTGCTACTTATTTGAATTATATTATGCCTGAACCTTCAACTTTCCCACTCAGAGGCAAAAAAATCTACCACTGAGTTAAAGCCAGGGGAGGTGGTGGTGTAGTGGTAATGTCACTGGACTAATAATCCAGAGGCCCAGGTTAGTGCTCTGAGGACATGCATTTGAATCCCACCATGGCAGATGGTAAAACTGAATTCAATTAATAACTCTGGAATTTAAAAAAAAAGCCAGTCTAATGGTGACCATGAAACCATTGTCGATTGTTGTAAAAAACCCATCTGGTTCACTAATGTCCCTTAAAGGAAGAAAATCTGCCCTCCATACCAGGCCTACATGTGACTCCAAACCCACAGCAATTTGGGTGACTCTTAAATGCCATCTAAATGCTGGCCAATGATGCCCACATCCCACAAACGAATTTCAAAAAACTGATCCCTATAAGATTCAGGTTAGCAATTTGTTCTGCTAGCTAAGGATTACTGAACTCCAGAGGTGAGAGTGACTGCCCTTGACATCAAGTCAGCATTTGACCACGTATGGCATCAAGGAACCCTAAAGTCAATGGGAATCAGGGGGAAAATTCTCCACTGGTTGGATTCATATCTAGTACAAAGTAAGATGGTTGTGGTTATTGGAGGTCAATTATCTCAGTCCCAGGACTTCACTGCAGGAGTTCCTCATGGTAGGGCCCTAGGCCCAACCATTTTCAACTGTTTCATCAATGACTTTCCCTCGATCAGAAGTGGGGATGATTTCACCATGTTCAGCACCATTCATGACTCCTCAGATACTGAAGCAGTTCATGTCCAGATGGACCAAGACCTGGACAACATCCAGGCTTGGGCTGATAAGGGGCAAGTTACATTTGCACCACACAAGTGCCAGGCAATGGCCATCTCAAACAAGGGAGAATCTAACTATCTCTCCTTGATGTTCAATGGCATTCCCATTGCTGAATCCCCCACTATCAACATCCTGGGGGTTACCATTGACCAGAAACTGAAATGGACCAGCCACATAATACTGTGGCTACAAGAGCAGGTCAGAGGCTAGGAATCCTGCAGTGAGTAATTCACCTCCTGATTCCCCAAAGCCTGTCCACCATCTACAAGGCACAAGTAAGGAGTGTGATGGAATATTCTCCACTTGCCTGGATGGGTGCAGCTCCAACAACACTCAAGAACCACGACACCACCCAGGACAAAGTCTGCTTGATTAGCACCACCTTCAACATTCACTCCCTTCACCACCGACAGACAGTGGCAGCAGTGTGTACCATCTACAAGATGCACTGCGGCAACTCACCAAAGCTCCTTCGACAGCACTTTCCAAACCTACCACCTTGAAGCACAAGGACAGCAGATGCATGGGAACCACATGCACGTTCCCCTCCAAGCTACATACCATCCTGACTTGGAACTATATTGCCGTTCCTTCACTGTTGCTGGGTCAAAATCCTGGAGCTTCCTTCCTAACAGCACTGTTTGTAAACCTACACCTCAAGACTACAGCAGTTCAAGAAGGCAGCTCACCACCACCTTCTCAAGGGCAATTAATGATGGGCAATAAATGCTGACCTAGACAGTGATGCTCACATCCCATGAACAAACAAAATAAAACATTGTTTTCAAATAAACCTTCATAAGAACTACACTAATGACTAATGTGGAAATCTGCATCCATGTTCTTACTGTAGAAAATTATTGGAAAACAAACATTTGTTAATAAAAGGTAAGAAATCCTTAATTTTCTGAAAGTTTTGATATCCAGAAGGATCTTTCTTCAGAATTGGTGTTAGGAGTTTGACAGAAGCAGGGGATCAGTTGATCAGTGATCCTTCCTCTCGCTCTCAAGTCTCTTAGATCTTGAGGGTGAGCATTTGGGAATGGCACCATCTCTCTGAAGCTCTCCTCCATAGAGGTTAGTAGGAAAATGACATCCCATAAAATAGGCCTCAGGCCTGAACTGTTTGGCATGATACTTGTCCTGACCCGATAGACAGCTCCAGGACAACTAAAACCAAGTGAGGCTGGTCAGGATTGCAGGAACTTCTGGAATCACGATGTAGTAGTTGGAGAGCTAAAGGCTGTACAGAATCCAGGAGATAGATGTCAGAAATGTTGCTACCATCAGTGAGAAACAACACGGACCATTGCAACAGTTTTCTGATGCAGGCACTTTAAATAGATTGTAAATGTAAATAGAGCTCTTTTTCAGGTCATTCTGGCAGAATCTGCTCCTTTATTTGACTATACAAGTTAACATAAAAGCAATTTTGCCCATTTCAAGTCTGACAGAAGAACCCAAATGTGTTAGAAAGACAGAATAAACTTGTATTTACTTAAATTGTCTTTCATGTTCTTAGAATGCCCCAAAACACCTCACAGCCAATGACTTACATTTTAAGTGTTGCTATTTAGACAAAGAAGGCAGCCAATTTGTACCAAGTCCCATAAATAGTGAATGAATCTGTTTTTTGATGCTGTTGGTTAAGGGAGGAATGCTGGCCAGGTCATCAGTAGAACTCTCTGCCCTTCTTCAAATGCTGTCATGGGATGTTTAGCATCCACCTGAACAGGCAAGTGGGACCTCGATTTAACATCTCATCCAAAGGCAGCCTTGCCTCAGTACTGCATTTTAAGTGTCAGACTAGATTTTCTGCTCAAAGTCCTTGGGAAAGGCTTGAATTTACTACCTTCTAACTCAAAGCAAAAGTGACAGAGCAACCAACTGAGCCAAACTGACATTTGAGGCACGTAATGGAACCTTAGGCGGGGAAATCCACTAAAGAAGGGAGAAGTGGAGCTTCTTGCAAATCTATTCAAATATGCACGTGGAGCGCAACTCATTAGCTCCTGACTATGTCCAGCATCAACTGCTGGAGAAGAACTATCAGAACAGTTGATCCTTTTCAATCAATAGTAATTGAAAGGTGCTCTGGCCTGTTGGAACACTAACATTTTTAAATAAACTCTGTAATAAATTGCAGGCCTCTGGTGCAAAACGAAATGACTGGATATCAATACCAGGATACACTAATCTGAAAATCACTGCACTGAAAATTGAGCAGGGCACCAACACCAGTGGTGCAGCTTAAAAAGAGCATTAGACTAAGCTGTGAATCTGTAGATGTAGTCAGTATTTTTAAATGAGGAAAACAAATTGAATGTTTAATGGGAAATCGAAATCCTAATGGTGATACCATTCCTTTCATTGAATGTTTATCATCTTTTCTTATGCTTCCCGTCAGAGTGCAATATATTCACTTATTTAAGTCCATTAATCCATGTATCTAAATATTGTTACAACCAGGTGAGAAAGGTATCTATGGATCTTTCTCAGCCTTCACTTGGTCTTATTGTAATAGGGTTTTGTTTTTAACAGTGTTTCGAGCTCCCCCTTGGTGAATCTTTGTTCACCACTTTCCAATTATAAGGCAAAGAAATGAGCATAAACAGGCTTTCTTAGGTTTAAAGAAGAAAAGTGAAATTTATTAAAACTTAAACTCTAATTTAGTTAACGCCTATGGATACGCACCATACTAGCATGCATACGCGATACGCATATGCAAATAGAAACAGAAAAGAGAAGAAAAATAAAGTGTAGAGGTTTGAGGCAACATCAGAAGAGTTTCTTGTGCCTGTGCTTCAAGCTCACTGCAGTCCTTTTGTAGGTAATTCTTTCAGTTTTCAAATCTGAAATCTTTGACCCCAAGTCAAATTTGAATTTGGAACTATCTTCTTCAGTATCCTCATTTTCTTTGGGGCCCAGTTTTCTTCTTAAACCTTGTTCACTGTAGGAGACTTTTCTCTTTTGGGGCTCATGTGTCTTTAATGGGTCTTCAGTTCCGTGAGAAAGAGTTTGGAAGGAGAAAGGAGAGCGGTCTTTTCCAGCCCAGGAGCAAACAGCTTTCTGAGTTTTAAAACTCTGTGGCAAGTTCAAATTCAAAAAAACTCCAACAGCCAGTTAGTCTGTTTGTGTATTCGGCCATCTTAGCAGTTAACCTGGAATGCTAGCCTCTCCATCTTCAACGTCTGGTAATCAAAAGTCCATTGTGGATTAAATTGGAGCAGGGAGTGGCCCCTTTGGCCTTTCCAAGTACTGTCTGTTACTATGCAAATATCTTTCCAGTCAAAGTTCTGGTGTTTTCTTTATTTAAACAAGTTCTTTCTTTACTCCAGTAACAGTTTAAAAATCAATGTTCATGTGACGAAATTAAGGTGTCTCATTCTTGGCAGGTGGGGGCCTGCATGATGGTATATATTAGACTACGATAGAATTTAATTGACCTGCGTAATATGTATCATATTAAAATAAGATGTATATATTCTACATATGTTATATCCATGTGGACTTCCTGCAACAATAGATAATTTCACATGGCTGCGTTTGCTGACAACGCCACCACTAGGTGGTGCTGCAATGGCACATGCGCAAATGCAGCCTGTGTCACTAAAATGTCCCAGTCTGCGTCGTCAGGCAGCTGCCAGGAATAAAGATGGCGCTGCTCAAATAATCACATGATGGCAACCTAAACACATGGCAGCACACAACGGCCGGAGGGGAAGGGAGCGAGCGGGGAGGGAGGGAGCGGGCGTGGGTGGGTCGGTGAGTGAGCGGGCCGGGGGGTGGGGGCGGTGAACGAGCGGGCTGGGGGTGGGGGGTGGGGGGGTGAGCAAGCAGGTGGGCGATGGGGGTCGGGGGCAGGCGGCGGGGAGGAGGAAAGCGCGCCCACCACCAGCAAGGTCTTCGGCCGCGCTCTCCCTGCACCCACTCTCTACCCGCTCCCCAGACATCCTCTTCTCCCCCACTCCTGCTCTCTCCGGCCCGGATCCCCCCACCATCTGCCCGCGTTACGCGATGACGTCATAGGCATATGCGACAACCAGTCCTGGCACTGCGGAACGCAGTGTGCGCGCAGAGGGTAGGAACCAATCTGCACGTGTGCGCAGATTGGCGCAGTCAGATGACGTAAACTGCTGGCTGCGTTGTCAGTAATCACTTTGAATGTAAGAAATGCAGCAGCCAATTTACACACAGCAAGAGCCAACAAACAGTAATGGTATAAATAACCAGATAATCTGTTTTTGTCATGCTGTTTCAGGGATACATATTGTTCCAAGTCATCAGGGAGAAATCACCTGCTCTTCTTCAAATAGCACCATGAATTATTTTACCTGAGAGGGCAGACATATCATCTGAAAGATGCCACTCTCTCACTGCGCTGAAATATCAGCCTCGATGATGCACTCATGTCTCTGGAGTGGGACTTGAACCCACAATCCTCCCAGTCAGAGGCTACCACTGGGTCAAAGCCAGCTCACTGCTATTTGGAGCAAATTGAATGCATTTTAATTGTGACCATCGTAACAGGGTGAAATAGTTGAGGAATTGGAGTAACTTACTCTGCGGTGTCACCAGTAATGGGATGACTGAATAGCAGGCATTATAATGGTATATTTTTAAAATATTAGAAGACGATATTGAGCCAGATTTTGATTTCCAAACTTGAAAAAATTCTTAAGAACTGGAGGACAACAGCACTGACATTTGGTTTCACTGAGGGTTTGTTTATGAGTGCATTACAATAAGAAATTTGAAAATTATATATGGAATATATATCATTTTAATATATATTGAAATATATACTTTTGCATGTATTAAGGGATTATTTTACAGATTTTGCAATTTAATGTTTGCTTATTTAATGATTTAATATATCTAATGATAATTCTTATTTCCACAGAGATCACTAAATGGTTTGTTGCTTTCTGAGTTGCTGCACAGTGCCCTTGGGAGCTTGAACATCAAATCACTTCACAGAGCACCTTCTGCATGGTGCCAGCCAGATTTGTTCAGCAGCCCATCTGGATGTCAAGTTCTTTTATTATTTTCTGTGACATTGCTGATTGCCTTATGCTGAGAAGCAAAGAAGGAACAGCTGTGTTTTCTTTCCAAAGTCTTCCAAATACTTCTTGTCCAAAAGAAATGCAATGCAAGAGCTTTTGGAATATCGAGTCGGTCAGATCAGTTTTTTAAAGTGTTTCTCTGAAATTAAATATGGATTTCTCACTCCCAAAATAAAACAAATGCAAAATGCGACGGATGCTGGAAATCTGAAATAAAAACCGAGAATGTTGGAAATACACAGCAGCGCAGGGAGCATCTGTGGAGAGAGAAACAGAGTTAACGTTTCAGGTTGATGACCTTTTCATCAAAAAAAATCAGTCTCCCTGGGGTGGGTGTGGAGTGGGGGTGGGGGGGGGGGGGGGGGGAGGTGTTTGTTGGGGTGCTTCCAGTGCTGATTACTTTGTAAAGGAATATAGGAGTTGTAGTGAGCCATTTAGCCCCTTGAGCCTGTTTAGCCATTCAATAAGATCATGACATAACTCCATATTCTTGCCTTTGCCCATATCCCCTAATACCTTTGAAATCAAAAATCTAATCAATCTCAGATGTAAAATTAACAACTGGTCGAGCATCAATTACTGTTTGCAGAGGAGAGTTCCAAACTTCTGCCACCCTGTATGTACAGACATGTTTCCTAATTTCACTCCTGAAAGGTCAGGCTCTAATTTTTAGACTATGCCTCCTCTGCAATAGCTTATATTAGGAACTGCTCATCTATAGTGCCCTTGATTGGCCTCTGTATTATAGCCACAGTAAAAAAGCCATTTGTATTAATACAAAAGCAAAATACTATGGATGCTGGAAATCTGTATTAAAAACAGAATATGCTGGCAACATCTGTTGACAGAAAGACAAAGATTGATGACCTTTCATCAGAACTGGAAAAAGTTAAAGATGTAATAGGCATGGAAAGGATGTAGGGGAGGAAAGAACAGAAGGGAAGGTCTGCGATCGGATGGAAGGCAGGACAGAATAAATGACAAAATGAACGATGGCACAAGACAAAGGGAGATGGTAATAGGACAAGTAAAGAAACAAAAGATATGTCTAGAGGAGGTGTAAATGGCAAAAGCAGAATCATTATCGCTCTTGGAGTGGTGGTTATGATCGGAAATAGTGTTCTGAATGTTAAGTCCGGAAGGCTGTAAAGTGCCTATCAAAAGATGAAGCGCTATTCCTTGGGCTATAATTGAGCTCCATTAATACAGTGTAGAGGCTGAGGATAGAGCGGTCAGTATGGAAGTTGGGCAGAGAATTAAAACGACTGGCTCAGAGTCACGCTTGTGGAATGAATGGAGGTATTCTGCAAAACTATCACCTAATCTTGCTTAAAATCTGTTACATCCCTTACACTTTCCAGTTCTGATCAAAGGTGATTGACCTGAAACATGAACTTTGTCTCTCTCTCTCTCTCTCTTTCCCTCCACAGAAGCTGCCTGACCTCCTGAGTATTTCCAGATTTTTAAAAATTTAAGCCATATATAGAAAACATTATTTTGAATAGAGAAATACAACTTCCTCTCATTCAATAGTCATCAAATTAAAATTGTCACTAAGAGAATGAGAAGTTAGGAAAAATTTCTTTACATAGAGGGTGTAGGAACATGGAGCAATTGAGGCCAAGCCCACCATCTCTTTTACTGGTAAATTGTATAAACATTTAAAACAGAGAAAAATACAGGGCTGTCAGGAGATAGAAAGGTAACAAGATTAGCTTAGAATTGCTCTAGCAAAGATCTAGCACAACATAATGTGCCAAATGGCCATCTTCTGTTGGTAAATGTCTGTGGTTCTATGACAGCTGGGGTTCAAATTACAGGAAAAAAATTGGATGAAGATTCGGCACTAATTCTCTGGGTTCACACATGAAGAATGGCCAACTGGATACGCTGTACTTCAGCAAGTGTTAGTGCCTTCTTTGGAACAAAAGGAGAGTATAAATTTAGCCATGTTGTATGAGAGGCTCCATCTTAATTGGTCAGGCTATGATTTTGATGTTCATATCATGAGTTCTTAATTTCCTAACTACGCTGTTAAAAAGCTGTACTCTTTTATCTCTTCCTTCAGAATCTTCAAACCTAATTCCCACTGCCACCTCAGTACTTATTCTTCAAACAATGTAAATCCAATCTCCCAAAGCAGTGCCTTATGACAATGATCAAAATCCATGACCTTCCCTTGTTGTTCTTTGAACTCTCTCGAATACATCAATGTCTTTCTTGAACTATAGTAATCAGGAGTGGTTGAAATATTCTGAGTGCCATCTAAATGATTATAGAAATGTAACAGAGTTAAAAAGGAAACTGCAAGTAAAGGAATTCTGAAATTTAAAAAAATGCTGGAATTATAAAAAGAGAAAGAGTGAAGAACATCTAGGTTGCAATCCTTCATCAGAACATCCATTGTTATGGAGATACTAGCAGATTTCCCCCCCCACCCACCCAAAAATACTATATTCATAAAAATTTGTCAAAAAAACTACATTACTAAACAGTTGAAATTTGACATTTCGGAAAGTACAATAGTGATCAGATTCCTTCGATACAGAATATGAGGTACCTCACAACTCTTTCCATTCCATTTTACATGCTAATGTACATTTGAATTACACAGCAAAAATATATTTGGTGCATACAGCCGAGGGGTTCTACACGGGTTCAGCCCCTCAGTATACTATGGCGGGAGGACCTTACACAGTGGATGGAGATACTAGCAGAACTCCTCTGGTGTTGCTCATGCCTTATGATAAGTAAGAGGATATGCTGTTTATGACAGCAGAACTATATAATGTAATGCACAACATCTTATATAGTACAAGAAGATCTCCAGTTGTGTTGTCCATAGTGAGTTAAAGGATATACTGTTCTATTATAAGACGGGTGTAAGATAATGTACATCAAGGCCACTAGCGTATGGTAATAGAATAAAGCAAATTCTGTTTATGTTACATGGTATTTTGGGATTTCTGTCAGCATTTTGGGAATTGAATTCTGCAACTTGTCATTTTTCTGTGAAATCTATAAACCAGTAGCTTCAGGGGTCAACCTTGTCTCACTGATAGCAGTCTCACCTCTGAGTCAGTAAGTTATGGGTTCAATTCTCATTCTGGAGAGTTGGCCATATAATCTGGTTGTTATTTCACTGTTGGATGTGCTATCTACTGGATGAAATGTTAAACCAATCATCTGTTTGTACTCTGAAGTGGATGGAAACATCCAAGGGCACTGAAGAAGTTTCCTTCCAACATCTATTTCTGAACCAGCATCACTATGAAAATCAACCGCTCATTTATTTCATCACTGCTTGTGGGAATTAGCTGTGCACAAATTTACTTCCATGTTACCCTACATTACAACAGTGATAACACTTGAAAAGTAATTAATTCACTGTAAATATGTTGGGGCATTCTGAAGTCATGAGAGGCGATATTTACCTATGAATATGTGTAAATCCTTTATTAATTCTTTTATTCATAAATGATTGGCTTGTATCTTATATTTATTCCTGTACCTTTCTGTATTCACTTTTAATCTGATACCTTTTTAAAGCTGAGGATATACAGCAAGGTGACTCTCAGGATGTATTAGGGTGGAGGTAGGTACCCCAGGTCTGAAAATGCTGAGGCATCATTTAGGCTGATGTGCCCTGGAGACAGGACTTCTATCTGCCAGTCACCTACAGTACTCTCCCGACTGGGTCCCTTACAGAGTCAGATCATTTCAATATCTACTGGCACTTTTGTAGTACAATTTCTGTGTAAAATGGAAGAAACACATTGCAGGGGTGAAAGGGTGAGAACTACTGGGACTGCCTTCAAATATCCAGGAATGGCTGAGGATTCCAGGAACGGCTGAGGATTACAGCAGCAGGTAAACAACAAACTTTTTGCAAGACCGAATTGGCAAGGTCAGTGAGAAACCAAGATATCTGTGGAAAATAATTTACATTTTTTCAGATCCATTTAATTAGCTTGCTTTGTAATGGTTGCTGGTTGTTCATTGGTAGTTTTATCAGAACAGTTTATTAAAGGAAATGAATTTTGAGCAGAATCAGAAAATATCATTCACTTAACATAATAGTTATTGATTTGCTGTTTTTTAATGTAGATGACATCGGAGCTAATTAATTTTCCACTACACACTCATTCCACACCCTAAGGATATTTATCACACCCGACAGATGCACACTGGATGCAATTTGTTTAACTAAATGAATGTTCAGTATGTTTTAACACGATCTGTATGTCCATGTCTGGAAATACACCCTAATATTAACTTAGTAACTCACTGAGAGAGTAGAGACAGTTACAAAGACTTCTGTTCACAATCTGATCAATATCCTTTATGAAGATTATAAACAGAAAACAACTCTCAACCTGTCCCATGAGACCTCACTAATCAGTATTGCCATGGTTTGAACTGTGCACCACCTTCTTATCACTTGAAACACTTGTTAAAGTCATGGAAACAATAACAACTTGTAGTTATATAATATCAATTGAAAAGCCTTTATCCATTAACACAAATACATTGTCAAAAAAAACTTAAGTAACCTTGTTAGCCATTAACGCAGGAATTGTAACCAAAATAAACAGGCAGGTTTGAGTCAGACGTAGGGTAAAAATCTTAAAGATCAGAATCCCGAACCAAACCCATCCCCAATGCGCCCACTTCTTGTTGTGGGGCCACCTTGAGGCTGTAAGTGAAGGTCACCGGATAAAGTGATGTTACATCACAGATGACCAGAGTGTTGTGGGTGTAGCCCAACAGAGTGAAATGTGTGTAGATGTGACTGCTAGCTCTATAATCCATTCTGTCAATTTGATATCTGCAAAGTCGTATTCCTAAGCTTTGTCTCCACACCTTGCAACAAACTGGTCAATGGACTCAGCTCGCCTTTGCTAGTATGTCATAAGCTCAAGCCTATGGACTCAGAAATTGCCATTTACCTTGAGTTGATCTTCCAGGAATGTCCATTGCTTGCTGGGGTCCTTCTGATCCTCAGCTGACAATCCTGATTTGTTGATCCATTGCAGGCCCTCATTGCCCAGTGCAATCTTGATTTTCACAGCTTGTTTCTCTGGTTTGCTCACTTCTTGATTAAGGAAACACAGTTCCAACCATTGTCAAAACAGTTTAAATTCAGACATTATGTCTGAGGTCTTCCGATCCATAATTAGATATCTGAAAGCCATTTTCTGGATGATCCTGCCTTTTTTTGAATAAATATAGGACATTTTACAGGCTGTCTGCTTTACATGCTTTCTGTCTCACAGATACAGCTTTCTGTTTCCTTTTTTAGACAAATTCGTTTTGGTCGGCCTGCTCCTTATGAGTGAGAGACTACAGCTGTTTGTTTGTTTACACAGCTCATTTTTTTTAAACTGTGAGAGGAGCGTTTTCTTTGTTTACACAGCTCCTTTGTTTTTTTAAACTGAAAGCAGTTTTTTTCTCTCTCTCTGCAGAGCTGCAGCTTTCAGTACCAACAGCTGCCACAACCAGCCTTTTACTTTGTGCTGGACCTCCAGTGGCACAGTTGAGCTCTTCCCATTCTTTTTGGCATAGGCCCAGCCCACAAAGCAAAAAAAGGGAAACCTGTTATGGCTGTGACTACTTCTTTTCAATTTTGTCGACCCACTGTCAGATTAGTTGAAAGCTCTGATCCCCCAACAAATTATCTACTATATTCACAAAGTTTCAACAACCTGTCTGCAGTCCAAGCTTGCTGCACTGTTGTGGCTTCTCCTGCCAACTGCTCTTCCCCTGAATCTTCAGCCACTGCAGGTAAGCAATTAGCTATCCTTTGTTCGCTCTTGGTGTGTGCCTCAGAAAAAAATCAAATGTTGCCACGATGTAATATTTGGTGTTCTTCAAAAACATCCCACCACTGCCAACATATAATATTCTTCTTCCTTTGGTATGTCAACTATTGTAAGATTCACAGAACTCCAAGTAATATCCAAAGAATACATGGGTTTTTATTATAACTTAACTGGAACATACACAGCTACTACACGAGCACATCTACATACCTCTCACTCTATAGGGCTACATCCACAACTCTCTGGTCATGTGCGGTACGACTTCACTTCCCTCAGTGACCTTCACTTACAGCCTCTTAAGGTGGTCCAACAACACCTCTGGCTTTAACTGAGGCAGGAAGGGCAACCGTGGAGATGGGAAAGTCGTGTTAATTTTGGATGGGGGAGGTGAGTTGATTCTTTAAATATAACAATGCAGCAGCGAGCCTCATTTTGTTATTCAAATTTTCAACTATAACTTGGCGGTCAGATTTCCCAACTCGGGAAACTTGGCAGCTACATTCAAGCTAGGGCTTGGTGGATCCAGGAAGTAGGTGTGAAGGTACTCATCTCTGCGCCTGCCTGAGTAACCCATGTGATCAGGCATGCTACCCCCACCCCCTCACTGACGTTCCCCATGAGACCTCTAATCCCTCCTGCAAGGCCTCTGGGCACTCCCTAAGCTTCTGATCTCACCCCAGGCCTCTAATCCCCCCCTATCCCAGTCCTCCAACCTCCCCCACAGACCTTCAATTCCTCACTCACACCTGGCCACTGATTCACCCCCAACCTGAGCCTCCAACTGCTCCCATAGGCCCCTGATCTCTCCACCCCCCCCCCCACCCCACTGACCTGCCCCACTCCAGGCCTCTGATCCCTCCCTCAGCCCCCAAGCCTCTGATTCCGCCCCACCCCAGTCCCCGGAATTGGGAATCCCCGCTTCCCCCTGGGATCACCCCCCCACCAATCGATTGACACCCCTTCCTCCCTGCCGGGATCAGCTCCCCTCATCCATCCGAGATTGACACCACTTTCCCATCTCCAAGGTTGTTCCCCACGCCCCTCCCCCGCCCCTCCGGCCATGTACTTACCTGGTCTGCGGCCTTCACCAACTGCTTCGCTGTCCAACTGGAAGCCAGCCTGACAATCAGTGTGGGGGAATCACGACTTTCAGGTTCCCCACAACTTTCTGACCCAGCCGCTCCCTGCATGTCAGGTAAGTAAAATTTCAGGCCTAAAGCCCTACTCTTAAACCAAGATTTGCATCCACATATAGGGAAAGTGTAAAAAAAAAGTCTTCCAACCATATAGACTGACTGAACAGCAGGTTACTTTGCTATTGTAAGGAATACAGGAATTTGAACACTGGAATCGATACCCTAACAAGGGCACCAGACAAATCCTTAACCCCGTCACCTTAATTCCTCGCCATTGTACTATCTGTGCCTAGGAGATAACAACGCCTAAATTTGGCTCAAACTATTTTACATAAACCACTTTGGATTAAATTAGCATTTATATTCGGGATTGGCACAAGTTACCGTGAATCGATCTTGTCAAAGTTCAAAAAATAAAGTTACAAACTAACAATTGTTTCTTTTTTCTCAAATTATTGTTCGCACTATTTAAACTTAAATACTAAGTATGCAAAGAATTAGTAGATAGGGTAAATTGACAAAATAAATAGAAGGTTAGAAATGCAATTCAGTCGTATCATTGTAAGTAACTGCTTGCTGTTAATCAATTTATGTTGCGGTTAATTTAGAATTAGCTTCCTTAGATAATTGAAAATTAAACAGCATTAGATAGCTAATCTATTAAATACATTAAAGTCCATATACTTGTACTTAACAATGTTTCCAGAACGTATCCAACCTCATCCTTATGAGCTGGCAAGAATGTATTGGTTGTCTTGCCTTCCTCCTGGAGGATGGTATTAGCCTTCTGAGATGTCAGAATGATGAACCTCTGTCTGTAGAGATCCAGTCCATTCCTGCTGGATCCTCTGCCCCTGGGGAAAGTCACCTTCTGTGGTGGTAGCTGTACCTGGACTAGCTAGCTTAAATCTCACCTCCCTTGATCTCAAGGAAACTTATATCTAACTGAGACACACATCTGCCTGTTGCTAGATGGTATAGCCATACAATCTTAACTTCTGTAAGATTAACTTCTCATTCACTACCAGAGATGCACTTTCTGATTCTACACAGACCCCCCTTCTACACATACTAAACAAAGAGTTCCTATTACAAAGGTTACAACAAGAACTCCTGAAAGAACTACAGCTAAACTAAGAAGTGAGGACTGATGAATTTAGTACCAAAAACATCATCTTTTTCCTTAAAGAAACCTTCTCAACTTAATTGAACAATCTGTGTAACACATATTAGAATAGTTCAACTCTTTTGGTGTCAATTACCTTATACAGCCATTTTGTATCCCTGATACACTCCAGATTAATGAAAGAACTGACACCTAGACATTCCAGATCTCTTGTTTACTTCCTAGTCTCTCAGCTCTTTGTTTACAAAAGGTCTTGTGCAGGTCTATAAAAGGAACTATCTTCTAACCCTGGTAATGAATATTTTGATGTATAAACCTACAAGATTTAATTAGCATTAGCTCTTTCCTAGGTTCAGAAGTATTTCAAACTCCTACATATGCAATGTAAAAGAATTACTTTCAACACTCAGTGACTCTTGCAAAGAATCCTTACAGCAGAATAGAGAAAGCTAAGAGGAGATTTGATAAAGGTGTTGATGATCATGAAGGGTTTAGATTGACTAATTAAAGAGAAACTGTTTCCAGTGTCTGAAGGGTCGATAACCAGACGGTGCAGATTTAAGGTATTTGGCAAAAGAACCAGAGGTGACATGAGGGAAAACTTTTTTACACAATGAGTGGTTAGGATTTGGCATGTACTCTCTGATAGGGTGGTGGAAATAGATTCAATAGTAGCTTTCAAAAGGGAATTTGGATAAATACTTGAAGCAGAAAAAAAGGGGAAAGAGCAGGGGAGTGGGACTAACTGGATTGCTGTTCAAACAAGGTGGTGCAGACTCGACAGGCCTGCTTCTGTCCTGCACTGTTCAGGATTCTGTGATCTTTTCCTAGCACTCAGTTTTAATTCTGACTCTATTTTGAGGCAATTCTTAGGGCATTTCTCCTACAAGTTGTAGCTGATATTTTCTGATCTTAGTATTTGCATTTTTAAATATCGTTTATTAATATTACATCATCTTAGCAGCTACATTTAATTGTCCTCTCTGCACAGGAGTGCACAGCCTGTCACCACATGGTAGACCAGCCCCCTCCATTAACCTTGCTTACTATCATAATGCTTGGTAAATCCATTTACTCCCATGCTATTTATTCAATTAAATAACTGCCTCACAGACTACCATCTGCTAACAAATTGGAGAAAACCTTTTTCCATGTTATAATATCACTGCTGCCAATCACATACAGCAGACATTTTGGATAACAAGTCAAAACTGTCAGTGGCAGTGGGGATAGCAACAGAAATGAACAAAAAGTTGATTTCTCTTGGCAGAGTGGACCTTATTACATTTCAATCATCACTTAATCCCCAAATACAATAGAACTGTGTAACTAGAGTGTGAAGGGGAACTGAGTTAATTGTATGTGTACAATTGAACACTTTCTCACAGTTTTCAGAGATCTGGTATTTCCGCTAGTAATGTTTTTGTTTTGAACTTATTTTAGGTTTTGTTATAATCCAAGGTTAACAAAAAGAAATAACTGTTTAAGTAATACATTCAATTGTGTGTAGTTGGAGTACTTATGTGATGCTAAACAGACCAGAAAAAGTAGGGCTTGTCCATTTACGTGTAAGTGAATTCTTTCAGGTTTAAATTATTATTGGAGCTTTTAAAAACATTAAAAATGTATTTTTTAAACCTTTTCTTCCAGTGTCTTTTATCTTCCTCACGTAACCGCATCTTTCTTTTGCTGTCTTTATTTCACTTTCTGTATATGATTTCACATTGAATTAGGTATACAAATTTACACTTCCTGGTTTAGACTCTGCATGTGTCAGTAAGGATTCTTCAATCTGATTGGTGTGCAGACACACTGTTACTTGCAGATTCCCTGTAGAAGGAGCCATCCTGAAATCAATCTCCAATTGTCACAGCTTCCAGTGCAAAAGCCCAAAGAAAGGCTACGGGAAAATATAAGAGCAATGAATGGTTAAAACCGTTCACTCACCACTGAAAAATCCGAGCCATTATATAACATACGGGAACATTCAGAAGTTCTAAGCTCTACTAATAAATTGCTATTCAGACTCTCTGGCACTGACTCCATCAAATCAGTCAGCTAGGTACTGATTGCTTAGGGAATGTGTCTGACTCACATATTCAAATTATATGAAACATCAGCACTTACTGAAGGAAAGAAACTCTATAAAAACTCATAACATATCAGTAATGTATTTGTATATTATGTTAATGACGTAATGACATGATGATGTATTGACATAAATCAACACTTCCTTAAAATGGTCAAGCCTGGTGTTCATTTTGTCTGCTAGTGCCAACCGAATATACTGAGGCAATGAGGATGAGTTGAAAAGTCCATAAATCTAGGCAGCAAACAGCAGCAGGGACTGCAGTGAACAAGATCAGCCAGCTCCCGGTGACCTACCTGCTTGTGGGGGAGATTTTGGCTGGATTGTGCAAAGCCTGAATCTCAAACTGTCTCCTCAGTTGAATGGGATGCCGCAGAGTCCTAATTTGCATCAGATTCAAAGTGCTAATTTGGGTAAGAGAGTATTTTCAACCACTGCCGAGACAGGTTTTAGGTATCACTATTACAGGCAGTTGTAGTAAAATAGTTACTGTGAATTTGGAAATGGGACAATATGGCTGCGTCCATGGAATTCATCAGAAGGCTAGGAACATGTGAACAGGCTCGAGAACTATTCGGTTCATATATTGAAAGAATGGACATACTTTTATGAACTAATAGCATTTTGGAACTTGAAGGTGAAAGTGAAGAGGTCAAGACTCAGAATAAAGCAATTTTTGAGCGCAAGAAAGCAATTTTGCTAACAGAAATTGGCCAGGAATTGTATGGCACGTGAACAAACCTCTTGCTCCTAACAAGACAAAAGATGTGCCATTCAAAACAATCATCACCAAATTGGAGGAACATTTTAACCCAGAGCCACTAAGAGATAGCAGAAATCTACAAACTTCGAGCCAGAAATCAGACAGGTAGAGAAACAGTGCTAAGTATATTGTGGCACTGGTGAATTTATCACCACATTACGACTTTGGCACATTCTCAGCCCAGGCATTATGAGACAGATTTGTGTGTGGATTGTTAGATGAAAGAATCCAAACGAAAATTACTAAACACACATTTGAGTTAGCGTGTAAGATTGCTCTTTTTATGGAGATGGCATCGAAGAATGCCCCGGGAATTTCATCCTATGCCAGCGACTAGCACAACTTCTGTCCACTGTCAGAAGACTTTTGCCAAGCCGAAAGTGAAAAGACCTAGTTAGAAGAGTCCTGGTGATAGCATTTAATGCCTTGTTATCACGGTAATGGCAACCACACAGCACAAGCATGACAGTACAGAAACGTCAAGTGCTTTAATTGCCAATAGAAAGGCTAAAGCAGGAAAGGGAACTTATTCCAGTGGTAATGGAAAACAGCGATTGCACAAGGATGCAGTTCACAATCTTGAAATGAATCCAGAGTGTCTAAGTGAAGAGGAGCCAGGGCTTTACAGCATTCATGCCACTAGCAATCACTTAAATGACAGAGATTTTTGTACAAAGTTGTTTGTAAATCAACAGTATATCAGCATGCACATAAATACGGCTGCATTTTTAAAATTCGTTCATGGGATGTGGGCGTTGCTGGTTAGGCCAGCATTTATTGCCCATCCCTAATTGACCTTGAGAAGGTGGTGGTGAGCTGCCTTCTTGAACCGCTGCAGTCCTTGGGGTTTATGTACACCCACAGTGCCGATAGGAAGGGAGCTCCAGAACTTTGACCCAGCGACAGTGAAGGAACGGCGATATAGTTCCAAGTCAGGATCATAGGAATCATAGGAAGATAGGAACACGAGTAGGCCATTCAGCCCCTCGAGCCTGTCCCGCCATTCAATGAGATCATGGCTGATCTGCAGTCTAACTCCATATACCTGCCTTTGGCCCACATCCCTTAATATCTTTGCTTAACAAAATTCTATCTATCTCAGATTTAAAATTAACAACTGTTCTAGCTTCAACTGCTGTTTGTGGGAGAGAGTTCCAAACTTCTACCACCCTTTGCGTGAAGAAGTGCTTCCTAACATCTCTCCTGGACAGTCTGGCCCTAATTTTTAGATAATTCCCCTAGTTTTAGAATCTGCAACCAGTGGAAATAGTTTATCTTTATCTAGCCTGTCCTTTCCTGTTAATATCTTGAAGACTTCGATCAAATCACCCCTTAACCTTCTAAATTCTAGCGAAAACAGGCCTAATTTGTGTAATCTCCCCTCGTAACTTAACCCCTGTAGTCCAGGTATCATTCTTGTAAACCAGCGTTGCACTCCCTCCAAGGCCAGTATATCCTTCCTAAGGTGTGGTGCCCAGAACTGCTCACAGTACTCCAAGTGGGGTCGAACCAGGGTTTTGTACAGCTGCAGCATAACCTCTGTCTTTATACTCCAATCCTCTAGATATAAAGGCTAGCATTCCATTAGCCTTTATGATCATTTTCTGCACGTAGATTAGATTAGATTAGAGATACAGCACTGAAACAGGCCCTTCGGCCCACCGAGTCTGTGCCGAACATCAACCACCCATTTATACTAATCCTACACTAATCCCATATTCCTACCAAACATCCCCACCTGTCCCTATATTTCCCTACCACCTACCTATACTAGTGACAATTTATAATGGCCAATTTACCTATCAACCTGCAAGTCTTTTGGCTTGTGGGAGGAAACCGGAGCACCCGGAGAAAACCCACGCAGACACAGGGAGAACTTGCAAACTCCACACAGGCAGTACCCGGAATCGAACCCGGGTCCCTGGAGCTGTGAGGCTGCGGTGCTAACCACTGCGCCACTGTGCCGCCCTCGTGGCATTTTAAAGATCTATGTACCTGAACCCCCAATTCCCTTTGGACATCCACTGTACTTAACCTCTTCCCATTTAGAAGGTACCCCGCTCTTTCCTTTTTTGGTCCAAAATGGATAACCTCATACTTGCCCACATTGAAATCCATCTGCCACAGTTTTGCCCATTCACCGAGTCTGTCAATGTCTCCTTGCAATTTTATGCTATCTAGACTGTCTACAATGCCGCCTAACTTTGTGTCATCAGCAAATTTGGATATATGACTTAATATGCCATCATCCAAGTTGTTATTGAATAATGTGAATAATTGAGGCCCCAACACAGATCCCTGTGGGACACCACCAGTCACATCCTGCCAATCAGAGTACTTACCCATTATCCCCATTCTCTGTCCACGACCACTCAACCAACTTCCCAACCATGTCAATAATTTGCCCTCAACTCCATGGGCTTCTACCTTAGTTAACAGTCTCTTATGTGGGACTTTATCAATTGCCTTCTGGAAGTCCATATAAATAACATCCATAGACATTCCCCTGTCCACTACCTCAGTCACCTCTTCAAAAAATTCAATGAGATTTGTCAGGCATGACCTTCCCGTCATGAATCCATGCTGGCTGTCCCTGATTAGGTGAAAATTTTCTAGGTGTTCAGTCACCCTATCCTTGATTATAGACTCCAGCAACTTGCCCACCACAGATGTTAGGCTAACTGGTCTGTAATTTCCTTGGTTTCCCCCTTTCACCCTTCTTAAAAAGTGGAGTGACATGTGCAACTTTCCAATCCAGAGGGACTACTCCTGAATCTAGAGAACTCTGAAAGACTATAGTTAGGGCATCTACAATGTGCTTCCCCAATTCCTTTAACACCCTCGGATGGAAACCGTCGAGTCCTGGGGATTTCTCACTCTTTAGTTCCATTAATTTCCTTGTTACTGATGTTTTACTTTATGTTAATTGTATTAAGTCCCTGTCCCCTATCGGCTGTTAATTTTTTCGAGACTTCCGGCAAGTTATCCTCCTTTTCAACTGTAAATACTGAGGCAAAGTAATTGTTCAACATGTCTGCCATTTCCCCATTATCAATGACAATATCTCCATTTTCAGCTTTCAGTGGTCATTGCTCTTGACCACCCGCTTTCCCTTTATGTAACTATAAAATTTCTTCTTATTGATTTTGATGTCTCTTGCAAGTTTTCTTTCATAATCCCTTTTAGTAGCTCTCATAAGCTGCTTTGTGACCCTTTGCTGGTCTTTGTATCTATCCCATTCGGCTGGATCTGTGCTGCGTTTTGCATTTTTGTAAGCCCTTTCTTTTAGTTTTATGTTATCCCTAATCTCTTTGGTTGTCCATGGCTGTTTTTTCTGTGAAGTGGAGCTTTTTCCTCTCAGGGGTATATACTCGCTCTGTATTTCGTTAAATGTTTCTTTAAATACTCTCCACTGTTCTTCAGTCGTTTGACCCATTAACAGATCTTCCCAGTTTATGGTGGACAGTCTTTGTCTCATCCCATTAAAGTCAGCCTTACCCAAGTCTAAAATTCTTGTAGCTGATTTGTGCTTTTCACTTTCAAACGCTACCTTGAATTCGATCATGTTGTGATCGCTATTTGATAAATGTTCATGCACAGTTAGGCTACTAATTAAATTTGGCTCATTACTCATAACTAAATCTAATATAGCCTGTCCCCTTGTTACATATTGCTGTAGGAAACTATCCCGGACACATTCCAGAAATTCACTACCTTTCTGACAGGTGCTAGTCTGCCTCTCCCAATCTATGTGTAAGCTAAAAATCCCCCATTAATACTACTCTGCCTTTGTTACACACTTGCCTAATCTGTGAATTTATACAATCTCAATAAATATACATCACAGTTCCATGTCCCATTGTTAAATTTTATGACCTCTCTGTAAGGTGATGGAAACATTAGTCTCAATTAATACAAATTTGAGGCCAATTTGTATTGTAGTCTCGCGTCTGATGGGAACAAAATTCAGACTGTCCAAAGTAATACCACTTAAAGCCTTAATAGCTGTCAGAACAGTCTATAATTTCTTAATAAGATGGATCTAAATATGAGTACCATAGGCTGTGCAGTAATTCATTTATAAAGTTTAAACAATATCCTTTATTCCACAATATTATTGCCCGCAGTACAAAATCTACATCTTTCAGTTTTCTCCGAGAACACGCAATAGCTTATATTCTCTCTGTGTCTATTTCCTAAAGTTTTATCATACAGGTCTTTTTATATGAAGATATGGTGTTAAACTTAGGAAATGTCATACTTCGAGGATTAATCCACCAGTAATGGTTTTATTCCATACTTTGTCTATCAAGTGAGGGATGCAAGACAACAACTAATGGGATTTATTATGTATTCAGTGAAGATCATCTGTACTAGGATTAGAGGTATTAAGGTGATGCAGTCATTTCAAGGTCTTAGCATGAAACTAATCAGCATTCTATTAGTATTCAGATTGCATAATGCTAGAATGCAGTGGCTTTGGGAATATTGCCTGCTTTTAGTGAACATTCAAGCTAAACCCAGAAAAGATAGTGTTTGTTCTATGTTACAATATTACCTCTGTTCCCTTGATGTGCAGTTGCAATTGATGTTATCAGAGGATTAAGAAAGTGTTCATCTATTTTACTGATAAATATTTAACCAGAACACTTCAGGAGGATAAAATCTGTTATACAAGAGCCTAATCATTTTAACACCTACTTTTTGTTACAGACCATTTATGATATAATTTAAAATCCAAATTAAATTTTTTTTCAAGGGAACAGATGTACTATAGAAATCAGTTTGAGACCAATACCAAGAGTTGACAAATCCAAGTTATACTGCTAGATCCAGGGTCACTGTCTGGTCAGAAAAAGTGGACTTTAATATTAGGGATGACTCATTGGCTTCCAGCTAGATGCTTAAAAGCTTGAAATTTCTCGTTGCACCATCTGCAGCTCTACTAATTTCACAATAGTGCCTGGGCTGGCCTGAAATGTTATACTTTGGCCAATGCAAAAGTTATTTCACACTATTTGTTAAAATGAAAAGTGCTGACATTTCAGAATTTCAATGTCACTACTCTGTGCATCGATGCAAAATGTGGATTGTGAGTTACCTATTGTAATATAATAATCCTTGTGCTCATGTTTTAATTTTTCAAGGTTACAGCGCCTAGACTGACCTAAACCATGTTCCTAACCAGCCTAATTGTGAATTTTCTGGTTTCCAGTTTAGTATTGCATTGTCTCATCTTTCTGTACCTAAATAGTATCCTACCTGTATTCTGACCATCATTTCATCTGCTTCTCATTTGTTGTATATTTTCTGAAGCCATTTATTTGTCAGACGGTTTTATTTTCCTTCTTTAAATTTGTCTTGCCTTAAATTTTCCTTCATTATTTTCTTTTTATTGCTGTTTTATTCAATGTAATAGCCCTGCAGAAATAATTATAATTCTGCCAAATCATTAATTCTGTTTTAATGACTAGTTTCAAGAGCGTACGATAAATAGATTATATTTAGTACTAATGTATAATTTTACACATTATTATACATTTTGTCAATTTTCTCTCTTCCGTTCTCTCATGAAGTTGCTGACTGATGCTGATTAAGTCTCCATAGGCATCAGCAGATGTGCAGTACACCACTTTAGTCATCCATCACCCCTTTGCTCCCTGATCTATATTGACTCCCGCTCCAGCAATGCCTCGATTTTAACATTCTTATCATAGTTTTCAAATCCCTCCATAGCCGTGCTCCTCCCGATCTCAGCAACCTCTTTCAGCCCAATAACCCTCCGAGATATCTGCGCTGCACCAAATCTGGCCTCTTGTGCATCCATGATATTCACTCCACTACTGGCAGCAGTGCCTTCAGCTGCTAAGTCCTTAAGCTCTGAAATTTCCTCCCTAAACTTCTCTGCCTCTCTCTTCTCCTTTTGAGAGTCCCCTTGAAACTCACCTCATGACTCGGTGTCAAATTTCGTTTGATAATGCTCCTGTTAAGCACGTTGGGAGGTTTTACAACATAGGAACATAGGAGCAGGAGTAGGCCATTCAGCCCATCGAGACTGTCCCGCCATTCAATATGATCATGGCTGATCATGCACTTCAATGCCTTTTTCCCACACTATCCTCATATCCCCTTATTTGTATGTCATTATGACATTGGAGGCATTATATTTAAAGCAAGTTGTTTTGTTCACGAAAATTAATGTTGGCAAGTATTTGAATGTGATTGTCATCACAGGTAAGTTTGGTCCTGTCCTCATGTACATTTTACAGCAGGATACACTGGAATGGTAATCAAAATGAAACCCATGGCTGATTTCTTTTTTGTCTCCTTTGCCTCGGGATGCTATAGTTAAATACATTGCCTCTCTAACCAACCTGGCTGAGATAGCTCACTCAGCACAGACAAATCAGACCTGAGATAGAAATGGACAATGCTGGAAACACTCATAAGGTCTGGCAGCAACTGTGGAGAGAGAAACAGAGTTAACATTTCATGTTGATGGCCTTTCGTTGGAACTGGAAATCAGCTCTGGATTTTAATTGAGCCATTGGGAAGGAATAATTTGTGAAGGACAGGAGATGGCTCATGCAATGGTATTTCCCAAGTATATATCCATTAAACTGTTATTCCATTAAAATGGTAAGTTTTCAAAGAATATGCAGTTAATAAAAATTTCCAAAAAGTCAAAGATAGGAATAACTGGGGCGCTCGTTAAATATGGTATAAAACATGTATCAAATTCGGAGACAATTTTATGATAGCGCTCCTTCGGTTTCTTTCCTATATCAGATATTCCTTTGAAAAATATTTGAAAATCCTCCAAGAAACATAGTATCATGGGAAGAGATTGCCCTCTGGGCACATGATCCTTGTATCTTTCCATTCAGCAAAGGTGTTCTGACATCTCGAGTAGGAATTGTTGAATAATTAAGAGCATGGACATGATGTGGAATATAAAGCACGTCAACTTGGCGGCAGAGTGGCACAGTGGTTAGCACCGCAGCCTCACAGCTCCAGGGACCCGCGTTCGATTCTGGGTACTGCCTGTGCGGAGTTTGCAAGTTCTCCCTGTGTCTGCGTGGGTTTTCGGGTGCTCTTGTTTCCTCCCACATCCAAAGACTTGCAGGTGATAGGTAAATTGGCCATTGTAAATTGCCCTTAGTGTAGGGAGGTGATAGGGAATATGGGATTACTGTAGGATTAGTATAAATGGGTGGTTGTTGGTCGGCACAGACTCGGTGGGCCGAAGGGCCTGTTTCAGTGCTGTATCTCTAAAAATAAAAATAAAAAATAAACTTAAGATAAAATGTAAGTTAATATCAATTTAGGTACAGGTAGCTTGGAATCACAGATCACATGAAATGCCAAAACCAAATGCAAAATATGATTAACAAAAGACTTGTGCAATTATTATCCTCATTACTGCTTATACTAAAGTTTGTAGAAGCCAATGTGATCGAGAAAGCCTTGCCGCAACTCAATCGGAACAGTCGACGACTTGGCTACTAATTTGGATTCAGTGTAAAAGCTATTTATCATCCCGCTGTAGAGCCTTTGATAAGAATATGTCATCCAGACTTCATTAAAAAGCTAATACAAAAGCAAAATACTGTGGATGCTAGAAATCTGAAATAAAAACAGAAAATGCTGTAAATATTCAGGTCTGGGAACATTTGTGGAGAGAGAGAAACAGAGTTAACATTTCAGGTCAATGATCTTACATCAGATGCTTCGTTCTGACGAAGCATCCTCTGACCTGTTCTTGTAATTACAGTACTTATATGGCTGATCCAGTTCACTTTCTGGTCAATGGTAACCCCCAGGATGTTGACAGTGGGGGAATTCAGTGATGGTAATTCCATTGAACATCAAGGGGAGATGGTTGGATTCTCTTGTGGAGATGGTCATTGCCTGGCACTTGTGTGGTGCAAATGTAACTTGACACTTATCAGCCCAAGCCTGAATGTTGCCCAGGTCTTGCTGCATATGGGCACGGACTGCTTCAGTATCTGAGTCGTCGCGAATGGTGCTGAACATTATGCAATCATCAGTGAACATCCCCACTTCTGACCTTATGATGGAGGGAAGGTCATTGATATATTTCATTTTTAGCTAAAACCATCAAAATGCTACTTCTTCATTGCTTTGTTAGGTTTGTTAGGTGTGTGCTGTGTAGAAAACTGGAGTGCCTACATATCCCATTGATGAAAGGGAGAGATGGGGAGAAATTTGATTTTGCCCATTTTCGGGCCTGAGACTCATCTGAAATTAGGCCTTGGACCCCAACTGAATAATTCTGGTGAGTTGTGGGTGTTTGCCAGGCTTCATGAGGTAGCTTTCTCATTTCCTCTGGACCAATTTTGGCACAATACAATGTGTGGCAATTTAAAACAAAAATAGTAATTTTGTTGAAGTAAAGGAGGACAGTAAAGCTTCAGTTCAAATTCACAAGCAGTTCTGAAGTTTTATCATCTTTACTACATGAACTATGGCAGGAGCAATGAATGAAACCTATGCACCCCTAGCCAAGCTGTTCCAGTACAGCTACAACACTGGCATCGACTCAGCAATGTGGAAAATTGCCCAGGTATGTCCTGTACACAAAAAGCAGGAAAAGTCCAACCTGGCCAATTACCACCCCATCAGTCTACTCTCAATCATCAGTAAAGTGATGGAAGGTGTCATCAACAGTGCCATCAAGCAGCACTTGCTTAGCAATAACCTGCTCAGTGACGCTCAGTTTGGGTTCTGCCAGGGCCAGCTCCTGACCTCATTACAGCCTTGGTTCAAACATGGACAAAAGAGCTGAACTCAAGAGGTGAGGTGAGAGTGACTGTCCTTGACATCAAGGCAGCATTTGACCGAGTATGGCATCAAGGAGCCCTAGCAAAACTAAGGTCAATGGGAATTAGGGAGAAATCCCTCTGCTGGTTGGAGTCATACCTAGCACAAAGGAAGATGGTTGTGGTTGTTAGAGGTCAATCTTCTGAGCTCCAGGACATCACTGCAGGAATTCGTCAGGGTAGTGTCCTAGGCCCAACCATCTTCAACTGCTTCATCAATGACTTTCCTTCAATCATTAGGTCAGAAATGGGGATGTTCACTGTTGGCTGCACAATGTTCAGCACCATTCGCGACTCCTCAGATGCTGAAGCAGTCCATGTAGAAATGCAGCAAGACCTGGACAATATCCAGGCTTGGGCTGATAAGTGGCAAGTAACATTCGTGCTACACAAGTCCCAGGCAATGACCATCTCTAACAAGAGAGAATCTAACCATCTCCCCTTGCCATTCAATGGCATTACCATCGCTGAATCCCACACTATCAACTTCCTAGGGGCTACCATTGACTGAACTGGAGTAGCCATATAAATACCATGGCTACAAGAGGAGGTCAGAGGCTAGGAATCCTGCGGCGAGTAACTCACCTCTTGACTCCCCAAAGCCTATCCAGCATCTACAAGGCACAAGTCAGGAGTGTGATGGAATACTCTCCACTTGCCTGGATGGGTGCAGCTCCAACAACACTCAAGAAGCTCGACACCATCCAGGACAAAGCAGCCCGCTTGATTGGCACCCCATCCACAAACATTCACTCCCTCCACCACCGATGCACAGTAGCAGCAGCGTGTACCATCTACAAGATGCACTGCAGCAACGCACCAAGGCTCCTTAGATAGCACCTTCCAAACCCGCGACCTCTACCAACTAGAAGGACAAGGGCTGCAAATGCATTGGAACACCACCACCTGCAAGTTCCCCTCCAAGTCACACACCATCCTGACTTGGAACTATATAGCCATTCCTTCACTGTCGCTGGGTCAAAATCCTGGAACTCCCTTCCTAACAGCACTGTGGGTGTACCTACCTCACATGGACTGCAGTGGGTCAAGAAGGCAGCTCACCACCACCTTCTCAACAGCAGTTAGGGACGGGCAATAAATGGTGGCCTAGCCACCGATGCCCACATCCCATGAATAAATAAAGAAAACATTCTATCAAGTTAACAATTACAGAATCTTCCTCACATAAACTGCCATGAAGTGAATGACTGTTAAATTCCACCTCCTTTTATGCCATATTGAAAATATTTTATTTTTCACTCCCTTCTCTGCTAAGCAAATTGAGCTACATTTCATAAGCTATCATGGATTCAGCCTATGACGTGTTATGAGTCCTTATACAAATACCACAAAGGTCAGTTCTTCTAGTTATCACCAATACACAATTACATGCTCTTCTCAAACTAAAACTATACTTGGTGCCAGATTAAGGATGTTGATACAACTGGTCAGCACCACCTCCTAGTGGTTGTGTCTACAAATGCAACTCATTCTGCTGCTTGTACTGTTCAGAAAAAACCTTCCATAACAGTAATCATCTCAAAACTGATTCAACTTCCAAGGTACACAATTTTATTCATTCAACACAGCAATTCTTTTTCTAAGTTTCTACACAAATGTTTCCATTTCATAACTGTAAACTACTGCCAGAAAAAGAAACAGGCAACAGGTTATGTTCTCATTGGAGGTTTCCCCAAGTGGTGAATAACAAAGCCCATTCTTAAGCCTTACCCCCTCCTTACTCTCACAGCAAAGATAAAACCTGACTAGCCCTCACTTTCCATCAAACAAGCCCCGCATTTACCAAATCACCTTCAGCCATTTGCACCACCTTTAAATACGCCACCAAACACACTGTCCTCTCTCTGCTAACTGGAGGGAGATTTGTTTGTTTTCATTCTATTACCACCCTGACTCTAAAGAGAGTCAGTGACTTGACAAATGCATGACCATACTGCATCCAGGCTGATATTGCATAGATGGGCGGCACAGTGGTTAGCACCGCAGCCTCACAGCTCCAGCGACCTGGGTTCAATTCTGGGTACTGCCTGTGTGGAGTTTGCAAGTTCTCCCTGTATCTGCGTGGGTTTCCTCCGGGTGCTCCGGTTTCCTCCCACATGCCAAAGACTTGCAGGTTGATAGGTAAATTGGCCATTAGCAATTGCCCCTAGTATAGGTAGGTGGTAGGGAAAATATAGGGACAGGTGGGGATGTGGTAGGAATATGGAATAAGTGTAGGATTAGTATAAATGGGTGGTTGATGGTCGGCACAGACTCGGTGAGCTGAAGGGCCTGTTTCAGTGCTGTATCTCTAAACTAAACTAAAGATGCTCACCCATAGACTGCTTAAAATCATCCCATGCCATAGCAGCTGAGCACAATTGTCATCTTCAAAGTCAGTAAGAGAGCAGCATGGACAGATCAGTATGTCTCAGGGTCTTCCTGCAGCACACCACAGAGATAGACAAATTGCCTCTTTGCTGAGACATCCTCCTCTTCTGCACAACTCCTCAGAAAGGTCATCATATGGCCTGTGCTGCTTGCATATTCTGTGGGAGCAGAACATCACCCTTAAATGCAGCCTGACTCTCGTTAGCTTCATACTGTGCTGCTGCTACTACTCCTCCAATGCTAATGGCATAAAATAGCATGCCATAGGAAATGTGATATCTATTCCTGATAAGCCTTAACTGCACTTGGGAGTGAGAGATCTGAAAATAGGCAATAAGCAGTCAGAGGGAAGTGCAGGTATTTGTAGTAAGAAATCAAAAAGTAAGATTTTATAAAGCATTTCTAAACCTCCATATTCAAAAAATCTCTTCCCATTGTTACAAGAGTGCTTCTATTTTTTGTAAAATATGTTTTTAAGGCCTTATAGTTGAATTATGGACATTGATTCAACTGGAAGCTTTAAGAGATGCTTAACTTTTGTGTTTTTTTTAATGAAGAGAGGTCACCAGAAGGTTCCTGGACTTGGCTTGTTGACAAGCCCTTACAGGAAGGAACCTGTTTACAGGTAATTACCTATCTTGTTATTTTGACTTGGAGAAAATATTTACAGAGAAGTGACAGGTCAAGAGTTATAGGGGTCAGGAGACTTGATTCTTGAGACATTGTTTTGGTTTTGCTTTGGATAGTAAACTGCTTGGAAGACAGTTGGTTTTTGCCTGCTAAGGAAACCCAGCTCATCTCTTTCTCTCCCGTTGAAAGAAACCCTGCGTGTCTGGTGTGTCAGTCTCCTCTTTCCTCCTGTATTTGACAAAACCCTGTATATTGAATGTGTAGAAACTGAAACCCCTGTTGCAGCATTTCTACCGTAAAGCCTATCTGCATTACCTTGGAAGCCTACCCGAACTGATCTTCGACGTCGCCTGAAAAAGAACTGTTCTAGGAAGATTCCAGTGACAGCTGTCTATACGCATTTGGGGCGACAAACCAAAACAACGTATGTCTTTCCATATCTTCTCTTTTTTCTTCACAAATGAGCATGCATTCCACCTATGTTTTTTTGGTAACAGGGCTCTAAAGCAAAATTCCCTTTTATTTTTCAGGTTAACTGGTGTATATGTGTGCATGTATGAGGGGCTAAGGTTCAAAAAGGACCTTCAGTACTTGTTAAAATTCATTTTATAATGAACTGATGTTGTTTATTAAAGAAACCTGGTTGGTGTGTTTTATTCTGGGACAAATAGAGTATATGATTGACAGTATCAGTTAGTGGGAAAATTTAAGAGATGACATTTACAAATATTGTATCCCTGGCCCCCAGTCTGGCAAGCATTGCCTTAGCATTAAAAGTACTTACCAGCACATTAAACTCGGAAATGCATTGTTGTAATTTCAAAAAAGGGAAAACCTAAAAGCTGAAGTTCTTCATACCAGCATTATAATTTGTAAGTGCTCACATTTTGAACATTTAAAACAAGTTTCTGCAGTCACTTGCTTGACTAGTTGAGATTAATTGGTTTACAGTTGAGTGGCCTGCCTAGTAGTTAAAATATACTAAGTGTGAAATGCATAGGAGTATGAGAATACAAATCATTAGGGATGAGAAAACTGGTAAAAGATGACACCATTTAGATTTGGAACACTAGCTAACATAATGGGGAAATGGAAGAGAAAAATGGCTTTGAAGAAATTTCACTTTTCGAAACAGTTCTTGATTATAATTGTCTGAATGCCAATACTGTGTGAGAGATTGCTCCTGTCCTACAATTGTGATTATGATGAACACTTTTAACACATAGGGAGCAGCACAGGAAGAACTATATGTATTCCCATTAGTTTCAAGGATATCAACTGGTAAGCATGCACAATATCCTTGATATGATAAAATGATCACAATTTCAGATGAGAAAAATGGTTAAATACCAGCAAGATTTAGATGTAGACATTACAATTTTCTTGCACAACATTTACAATGTCTAGCAAGAGTGATACGGGAGTGCAACCTGGATCAGCAACATACTAAAGTGAAGAGTGTCAGCTGCTCTCATCCCCTAGGGACCCTTTTAAATGAAAACATTAGACATGGATTATATTTAGGATTAGCTAGCTATCAATCTATAAGAAGAGATTATTAGCTGCGATAACTCAGAATCTTCAGGTTGAAGACCACAGTGGTGCAGTGGTTAGCACCGCAGCCTCACAGCTCCAGCGACCCGGGTTCAATTCTGGGTACTACCTGTGTGGAGTTTGCAAGTTCTCCCTGTGTCTGCATGGGTTTCCTCCCACATGCCAAAGACTTGCAGGTTGATAGGTAAATTGGCCATCAGCAATTGCCCCTATTATAGGTAGGTGGTAGGGAAATATTAGGGACAGGTGGGGATGTGGTAGGAATATGGAATTAGTGTAGGATTAGTATAAATGGGTGGTTGATGGTCGGCACAGACTCGGTGAGCTGAAGGGCCTGTTTCAGTGCTGTATCTCTAAACTAAACTAAACACTAAACTAAATGTTAACTGCAGGTTCTCTGCCAAGTTACAGAATTGACCTTGGATGCAGAACATTGGAATACAGACAAGAGCACAAAGTTTTAGTCATTATTTGAAAATTGTTGCATGAGCAGCACACATCTTTAGAAACATACTATAGCTCACAGCTAGCCCCAAGCTGCTCTTAATAGTACACAGGCATACGCCATATGTCATGATTTATTCTTTTATCTTCACACTTATGTCAGCTTTCCTTTTCCATGGACACGACACAAGATTTTTTTTATTGCAGGAATTCCTAGCTGAATAAGGCAGAAATCCAATCTTGGGCTTCTACTGACCTTCATAAAGGATTGTGCAGCATACTGATCAGAACAGTTCAGTTGAATTATGTGCTGCACCTCATATCAGAGCTGAATTTGTCAATTGTCAGAGGCACAGGTATCCAAACCCACAGTACTATTCATAGGAACAGGCCATTCAGCCCCTCAAACCATCAATGATAACAGCTGATCCTTGCCTTGGCTCGCTAAAATCTATTTAATTTTAAATTGAACTAGCAGAGACAAAATTTACAGAAGATGCAACCCAAGTACATAACCTTTTTTAAAAATTTTGATGGGCTTCTGCCTCTACCACCCTTTCAAGCAGCGAATTCCAGATCCCCACTATCCTCTGGGTGAAAACATTTCTTAACTCCCCTCTAATCCTTCTGTCAATTACTTTAAATCTATAACCCTTTTTAATAATCTCTGTACTAAAGCAAATAAGGACTTCCTATTCACTCTAGCTATGCCCCTCAATTTTATCAGCATCCACTACTTTTCGTGAGTGTTCCACACTTTTATCATTCCTGGTGTAAAAGTGTTTCCTAATTTCTCTCAAATAGCCTGTCTCTGACAGAGTTCATATCCCCTCATCCTAGACTACACACTAGCAGAAAAAGTTTATAAACCAATTTATGAAACCCTAAAAACCTCATTCAAATTCCCCTTCAACCTTCCAAATCCCAGGGAATACAAAACGATTTTTTGTAACCTCACCTCAGATTTAACCCTTTGAACCCTGGTAACATTTTGAAGAATCTACACTGCACGCCTTCCAAAAGGTTGCCACATACTATTAAAGGTCCAGTGGCCAGAAAAATGCACAATATTTCAGATGTGGTGCAACCAAAACTGGAGCAAAATTAACCCTCAACCTTTATATTCTAGCTATTTAGATATAAAGGCTACCATTCCATTAACCATTGATTTTTTTTTTGTACCTGACCGCTCACTATCTGTTAGGGACCAGTGCACAAAAGACCCTTACATTTCTTTGGAGCTCCAACTCTTCCAATATCATTTTTTAAAAAAACAGACCTATCCTTTTTTGTCCAAAACAGATGACCTTGCACTAAACTCCATCTCATTCAATCTACTCAAGTCTGTAATTTTATACTCTGACCTACATTACTTATTATATCCGCAATCTTGTGTGGTTTCAGCATTTCAGGAACAATGAGTTATATGTCCAGGTTTAGTTTGCCAGTCATATGAATTTATAGTTGTATGTGCCCATGGAATTGTGTTCCAAGGCTGTAGTGTTGGCAACTTCATAATATTTTATCGAAAAATACATAAACGAAGGGGGAAAACATTTTACTTCAAAGTCTTGCTAGCTTTAAATGTGGTTGCATGGTCTGTTCACAATACACGGGAGAAACAAAGAACAGTGGCAAAATGTGTTATTTGCAAAATTCCCAGAAACAAAGGATCACAATATAAATTATAACTTGGAGAAAATACATTTAAGTATAAACCTTTTCTGGTACATGAATAATGCCAAACACAGAACTGCATGACAGAACATTTATCATTTGAAATTTGCTTGGGGAGTATATACCAAAGCTATAGTCAGGAACCAATAAAAGTCAGACTGCACTGAACAGGGTCTTATACAAAAAGTATTAAAATATTGCACATTTACAGACAAATTACAAGCTGTACAACAGCTAAATAGAACGCTGTAAAAACCTGCACTAAAATTTAGGCAGCAGTGCAATTTTTCCTAGTATTTAAAATTCCACCATCTCCTCTTGCCTGGCTGGCAATTAAACTTCCCAATTTCAAAAACAGAGAAACAAAGTCAAAAGAACTTGCAAAAAAGTAAAATATGGACTCCAAATTAAAGAAAAACAAATTACAAATACACATTTTACAGATCAAAAACATTGTTAGCTACTTCACGCTTATATACACTACAAATTTTCTTGGAAAAATTCCAGTTTCTTTTCTTTTAAACCTGGATTCACAAATCAGAATGGTTACATTAAAAAATCTGCACAAATTTTGTCTTTTAAAAAATTCTTAACTGTTTTGTTGAGGTTATAAAAAACTGTTAGTGAACTGAAGACCAGAGAATACATTATTCCTCAAACACAACTGAAAAAGGTATACAGAACAAAACTACAACAGGTTGGTAAATTTATCAGTTGCAGAAGGGGGAAAAAAAAGCAGTAAAATTTGGCTAGATGAAAATTAAGTGTGTGGAAAATTAAAGACAAAAAAAAGAGTAAATAGTATAATACCCATCAACAGGAAATAGCTGCACTTCAATTGAGACTAGAATATACCTGCAATAGTGAACTACTTCCAAAAAAAAAAAACATGCACTGCCAATATGAAGGCCAACACTGCTTGAAGGCTGTAACACTGTGATAAACAGCTTCCGCTTAACTTGTATCGTACGAACTGGAAAATGAGTTAAACAACTTGAAGGAAAACAGCAACAACTTTCATCAAATAGGCACTCAACCACCTGACAACTGGTCACCATGCTATTTGTTTAGTTTGAAGTGTGGGAGACTAACACCAGGCAATAGCTGCCTGCATTTATATAACCCAATTGTGGAATATGATTCCATCACCAAGATTAGGTTTGGCAGTGTCCATGAGGATACTGGTTTCCTACATTCCAGACCAAACAAAATGTAAAACCACTTTACCAGGAGCATGCTACTTTCCAGTTTAGAGTAAAGCCAAGAAACAGCTCATATTACAACCACCCAGATTCAAATTCCTCACCGTTTTACCAAACTTACTCATATTTACACTAAAATTTTCTTCCTATTTTTATTTTTGAGATGGAACAATTTTTGTGCAACAAACGTAATGTGAAGAGAAGGCCAAACTTTTAAGCAATGTCTTTATAAAACTGGTCATGGTTCAGTGAGCAAAATCACCCTTATTTTAGAATCAGGTGACCAGATGGAACTGTAAAATTAATAAAAAGTGAAAACCAGTTTAGCAATTATTTTTGCCAGTAGCCCTATTGCCCATTATAAAGGACTGGCCAGTGTGGGCAATCCCCCACATGCTGGTAAGCAGCATTCCGCTTAGTGTGCTGTCATTTCGACTTGCCAGAATTTTAAAGAGTGACCACCGATTGGAAGAACGCTGACATTCTGAAGTACACACTGGAGGCAGGCTGGGTAGCTGATTAAGTGTTCACAGTTCTGATGAGTATAGAGCAGCATTGCTCAAATCATTCAATGAGAATGTCTGCTTCCAGGAAGCATCAACAGAAGGTATACAGGGTGGCTAATCTAGTACAAGACTGATCGGTACAAGAGATTAAAAAATCTAGAGCTTGCATATGGGTTTTGGCACTCAGGTATTGCATCTGCATGATCACTATAAGTAGATTCCACTCACGTGCAATCTGAATGGGACAAAATCATTTGAGTTATTAGCTCTACTGCATGCTTAATACTTTCTCTAAAAGTAATCTTATTTTCACTTTACTGTCACATTGTGCACTGCAGAACGAGCTGTTCAAATTTTGGTTCAAATAACTCCCCAAGGTAAAGGGGCACTGGAATGAGATAGAAGCTAAAGTGGAAGGTGGATGACTCCACCATCCCACATCCCAAAGAGCACAATTAGAACATAGGATGTTTTTTTACCCCAAGTAGCTACTGAGGCAGATACTAGTATTAGAGGAACTAGACAAGTCTATGAATGGGAAGGGAACAGGATTAGACAGACAGCTTCAGTTGAAGAGTGAGCACAAACAAATGTGCAGACATTCCAACTGGGAATGTAGAGAAAGTTACAATTATGTATATAAAACTTTAATACCAGGTGGCGCTCCAGTTTAGTTCATTTTCACTGAACACCATCAAATTCCAATCTTTCAGATGGAAAGGGGATTAACTCAATTCCATCAATCCAATATTGGAACAGTTTATTGCCAATTTCGTCGCCTGCCGCCTCGAGAATGCTCCCTCTTATAATCATATTCCCAACTTTGGTCATGTTGGAACTCAGGCTCACGGCTCCCCCTATAGTACTGGTCTGGACTGTGATCCTGGAAGCGAGCATCTCTGGGAAAATGACTGTTATCTGATCGATAGGATGAATGAGCCTGCTGCCTCGGGATGCTCGATGATGATTTCTCTGAATGCCACATCATTCGTGAATTGGAACTGGATGACTGCGGCTGTACAGAGGTGCTATAATTCTGAGGTGCCGTTTGCTGGCTAGAAGACATTCCTCGATATGATTGCTGCAGGGTGGATCGATTGTTGGAATTTGGCTGCTGCGAGAGGCTGTAGTTCTGCTGCCCTCCCCTGGCCTGTTGCTGCCACATGTTGTTAATCTGGAAGGTAAATCAAAATTTATAAATATGAACTGCTAGACTGTTACAAGGTTTGCTTTTGTATTAAAAACTTAGGATTGTGGGTTTTTTTTTTAAACTGAAAAGGGATGTTCAGTGGACATTGAAGACACCTGCAAATAGTTGAAATTTTTTGAATGTTTGAAAGGAAGTTCAGAACAGAAGCTGAACTTTATGAGTGCTTTGAAAAGGAAGCTGAACTTGGAAATAAGGACAGGAAAGCCTGTCATTTCAATGAAACCAGCAAGGGGTTTCCTCAGAGCAACTTTTTGAATGACAAGGGAGACTATGTCTGAGCATGTGACCAAGCTCAGGGAAGTTTGTTTTCACTGTGGACCCTCTAAAAAGTCAGTGAGTTGGACAAAGAGCAGACATTTGAAATTTGGCTTTAACCTGCCTACAGCAGAGAGGAAGACCCAAAGAAAGCATTACCTCTCTGTAAAGGAATCCTGCATCTTTTGAGAAGAAACCCTATATTTGAAAGGTGGCAGATTTCTCCTGCCTCCTGTCTCTGAAGAATCCCTGCATCCAGTGTTTAAAGAAATCCTAGAATCTGAAGAAATCTTCTATTGCTACACCCCTGCTGAAAGACCTATGTGACGCCTGCTGCAGTTGAATTACCTTTGACGTCTACCCGTCACAGGCTATTCATCAACCTCACTGGGAGAAACTTGGAGTGGCATCCGACTCTGGGAAAAATCACTCTACTGAAGAATTTCCTACTAGAACATGACAAACTGATTTATTGTTCCTTCTATTCCTAAGAAATAGCTGTAAGCCAAAAAATCCTTTGTCCCCTGTGAACTGGTTTTTCTTTGAATGTATGTGTGCACAAATGAGGGCTAGGGAAATAAGCAGCTTTTCGTGTACAGATCTCCCATTTTTGGTTAAGACTTAGTTTGTTAAAAAATAGTTCATTTTGTTGGTGATTAAATAAACTTGGTTGGTGTGTTTTATTTTAGGGGACAAATAGAGTATGTAATTGGCTGTTCTTTGGTAGGTGGAAACATTTGATATGCTGTGACCTGTGGAGAAGTGGACTGAATTAAGAGTGCGCTCCTCCCACCTCGGTTGTAACAGTTAAACTGGAGATAGCAAATCATCTGATCAACAATGAAAGGTCAAACCCAGGTACTCAATTTGCAAGCAAAAAAACATATGAAAGGGTTTGATACAAGGGAAACCTATTTGACTGGCAGGAGTGTCGGTGACTGTTGGACACAGATGATTCAAGCTAATTGGAAAAGAATCAGAGGGGAGATGAGCAGAATTTGAAACCTACAAAGCTGTTATGATCTGGAATGTGCTACCTGGAAAAAGATTCAATACTTTCAAAAAGAAATTGGACATATACTTGAAAAAGAAAAATTTGCAGGGCTAAGACGACTGACGAGGGGAACAAGATTAATTGGAGAGCCCTTTCAAAGAGCCAGCACAGTCACAGAAGGAAGGCTTCTATGTCTTCAAAATTATCCAGATGGAACAGGGGGAAAAATAAGGAACTGTCCCTGTAAAAGTTGGGATATATGAAGCTGTTTCACAACCTAGAGGCACTGAAAAGTATGAGTGTTCACAGTTTGTGTAAATCAAAACCATGCTAACCCCAAAATACATAGCCAGAAGGAATTACAAAAACATAATCTCAGACGCTCAATCAAAACGATAAATCGTGCAGCTCAACATTCATCTGAGCTCCTAAAATCTTTGCCCAATAGTCTCAGACATGGAAAAGGGTACTCCATCTCAATGGCCCACATTGGTGGATTAATGATATCATTGCAGAATAAGTTATAACTTGGTTGATGACCAAGAAATAAAACCTATATATGCAAAAGAGGCTCAAAAACAGTCAACTCAGAAATTTGCTTGCTTACCAACTGTTACACAATGGGCAGTTCAGCTGGTCCCATTTCCCTGCAAATATTTTCTATTCAGATGCTTATCCAATCCCCTTTTGAAAGCCACCCTTGAATCTTCCACCACATGCCCCCACCCCCTCCACGTAGGAATAATTTGTCAGTGACCATTATCACCCAAAATTACTCCTGGACTGGTCATGACTTTCATTTAAAATCCTCATGCTCGACAGTCTACCCAAGTTTCTCACCGAAATACCTTCACTGCTTTCTTCCCTCAGTACCAAGTGTTACGACCGCGGCGGGAACAACACACTGTCAATTCAATCCGATCACTCCAATGGGAAAACAGCCAAATTAAACACTCCAGTAACCCCAATAAAACAGACCAAACCAGTTATCTTTAGACAACAAGTTAGCTATTTATTAAAAAAACTAAAATCTTAAACACGGTTAAGATAAATCTAGATCTAAATACCTTATAACTTATTTTAATCTAACTTCCTCCAAGGTACAGACCATTCCCAACCAGCCTACGCTTGCTAAAACTCAAAAGGAGTGTCCAACATTAGATGTGATTCCACGATTGGACAACATTTGCTAAATAATCCTCAGTATGCTAAGAGTTACGCTGACAAACAACCAATTTAAGATGGTTAGGGCTCGCAGGGTGGCGCATTCGGAAGCTACATATACTAATACACAGGGCCCTTTTCTTTGCAGACAGAAAGAACATGTACACACATTGCACCTGTTTCAGCTAAACAAAATAAGTGACAGCCATTTGCTGGTTCCTTCCACAGGTCAATGCCTTGACCGGAGTCAAGCTGCCTGGTTTAAATTTCAAACAAAGCTTGGCAGTTAACTGTCAGTCACCATAAACTGGCGTATTCTCCATGGCAACACCTCTACCAGAGTCCACTTGCCAATCAATCAGCACTCTCTTTTCACACAAGTTTGTTGCTTTCCCTTACATTGGTATTCTTGAGAGTTGCCCTGATGAGCACAATATGAAAAGCTTTGACAAAATGTTTGTTTTCAGCAATACAAAAGACAATGTTAGAGAGGGTACAACAGAGAGCAACAAAATTACTGCTCATCCTACCATGTTCTGGCAAAAATTACCCTGGGACTTGTCTCAAAGAACACAAGACTGGGGCGGCGAGTGACCAGATGTTATTATAAATGGAATTGACATATGAAAAGGTACATCAGTGCTTACATGTTCATGTCTGCAATTGTATCCTAATTATATATAAATGGTGCTACAGCCATTCTAGATTTTAAAACCAAAAATTAAATTTTGATGGAGATGTGATAAGGTTTCCTGTTATGTACAGAATTTGAGAATACGGGCATAGAAAAATACAAATGAATTTAAGAAGTTAAGAGGACTTCAACAAAAAAAAAAAAATACATCCAAAGGTTCATGGTTATTAAAATGGTATTTCATATGAAATTTTTAAACAATGTTAAAGAATCACATCTCCATCAAAATTTAATTTTTGGTTTTAAAATCCAGAATGGCTGTAGCACCATTTATATATAATTAGGATACAATTGCAGACATGAACAATAGTAGACAGTACCTGGAAATTTATATTTCAGAGTAGTTTTACCCCAACAAACTTGGTGTGGAAATAGATTTTTCACAAAGTTATTTCACTTACCATGACCTGCCTTTGAAGACCATCAGGTGAAGAAAATGATCTTTGTACTGACTGTGGAGTTGCAAATATTTGAGAGCCTGTATTATCCATTCCCCGCTGAAACCTGTCAGAGCTGTGGGGAAGAGGTGGAAAGGGAAGGCGATCACTTTATAAAGATACAAGAAGCAATACAGACCAAAAACAATTTCCGAAAATCTGTTCAAATCCAAATAACTCAAGCATTGTAAAAGCGTTCACATGGATGTAGGATAGGGCCCCCAGTGCTCTGTAATTTCACAAACACATTTACCACCATGGCATTTCCCCCAATGCAAGAGCATTGGGACGACGACCTGGTGTTTTGAGTAGGCGTTATTATAATCTCCATTTCTTTTTCCTAATTTCCAACAGAAGAAATGTGAAAAGTTAAGAATGTGCAGGATTTAGCCAACTCCCATTGATTTCAACTGTTACAGAAGCTCAGAGTCCTGCTTCCCAAGTAAATTTTACACTGCTTGAAATGCAGGAGTATAATGAGCTGAAAATTAATGGCGACGAAGATTGAATTTCTTCCAACACCAAATTTACAAACAGAATTATTGACATCTTCAATACAAACCTTAGTGCAAGTTTCCCATCACCACTTTATTCTGCACTTTTGTGCCCGTTGCCGTGCAATGCATGCACTAACCTTGAAAGTGATGCCCACTGTTGAGACTACCTCCAAATAGTGATTTTTACACCAGCTTTTCCATACAATAACTGGAGTTAAATGTCTGTACGATAACATGGATGCGCCAAACACAACGTCCAAAATTTCCCAAATAACCTGTATAGCTTCCAGACCTAGCCCAAGAACTAAACTTCAGGACTTCAGAACAGCAAAGGCTCTTTCAACACTCAATCTAAAAAGCAACATTTGGGCCATTGCAAGTTCTCATTACATAAAGTGGATTGGTGATTTTTTTTTTAAAGTCTGATGTAGCAAATAGATTACACTCCTAGCTAGCCACATGTAGAGCTGAAAAATAAAATAGTTGAACAAGTCACAAAAGCCAGTCTATACCGATTATTGTTGAACTGGTTAGAATTGTAGGGTGTGTGAGAAGCAGTTGAATTCTGAGACTGGTTTCCTTCCCGAGATTCATGAACACTACCTACGAACAGAACATAGGAAATTACTGCAAATTTCAAATACAAAAGCTCGTTTTAAACTTCCCTGCAATAAAAAAGACATTCTAAATTGATAGTCATTTGCTTACAATTGAGATTCCTCCATCTTTATGCCTGCATCTCAGTTGTTAAATTCTAATTTTCACATCCCTCTCTTTCCCTCAACCAGCTTAAACTGAAGCAGCTATCTCCACTCCAAGTCAAACTACTTAAGTTATCTCCTTCAGAGATTCCAACCTCTAAACAAAGGTTGGTGGTGACAGCAGTATCAGCGTCCATTTGCAAATTACCAGATCAGGTAATACTCAAGCATATAAACTGTGTACCCTACATTATAGTGGCATAGCCAATGTAAAGCCAAAAAAAAAGTTCCACAAGCATACAAATATAATCCAACTCATCTTTAAGAGGGTCCATTACAGAGTAGCAAAATTGACAAGGACTTTTAAGTTTAATCTTTGCATGGTGTGTATTAAAGTGCCCTGCCCAATTCCACTAGTAACTCCTACAGTTCACCGACACCCTTCGTCCCTTTCGAGCAACCAGCTCAAAGGTTGGACATCTGGGAATAGATTTGCATTGTCTGACATGAAAGTAGTCTATGTTTTTTTAAAATTAGGCAAACTATTAAAAAAGTTAAACAATCCCCAGATGAGAGGAAATAACCTGCAAAACCAAATAAAAATGATTTAGCCATTCCTTACCTGATCTGAACTGGATCTTGATAGCCCTGCCATACAGTTGTATTCCATTCAACAAGTCCTTTCCATAATGGACCGACTCTATGTGCTTAAAATGCACGAACGCGAACTGCTTTGACTTTCCATCCTTGTCTTTGGGGACTTTTACAGCAAGGAGTGGGCCAGCCTGGCAAAAAAGAAAATAGGAAGTGGGACTAGAGAGAGTACATTTTTAATCAAGTCGAGAAAAGCAAACACAAAAATACCATCAACTTGAAAAAAGTGCCCGGCGAATTAGTGAACTAAATTATGTTAGAACATTGAACATAAGAAATAGGAGCAGGAGTAGGCCAGCCAGCCCCGTCATTCAATAAGATCAAGACTGATCTGTCCCAGGCCTCAACTCCTCTTCGGGCCTGCTCTGTATATCCCTCAACTCCCCGAGATTTCAAAAATCTATCTACCTCCTCCTTAAATATAATTTAGTGACCTAGCCTCCACAACTCTGAAGCAGAGAATTCCAGAGATTCACCAATCTCAGAAGAAATTTCTTGGCATCTCAGTTTTAAATGTGTGCCCCCTTATTCTGTAACTATGTCCCCTAGTTCGAGATTCTCCCACCAGTGGAAACATATTCTCAACATCAACCCTGTTAAGCCCCCTTACAACCTTACATGTTTCAATAAGATCACCTCTCATTCTTCCAGCTGAGGTTGAGGAGTTTGAAACAAACTCATTTAACTTGGAGAACCTGGGGAAAAAACCGGACCTGGAACCTTTCCAATGTGAACACAAGTAAAGCAGCAGGGGAATGAATGAATGTACGAATGTTGCTCAGATGGAAAACCTGTGGGAGTTTTTATTTTTTATTTTTCTGACCCCTGGGAAAGTTTATCCTGCCGGCAACAAAAGGCAGGCCAAACATCGTCTACCCGCTTCAATAAATAGCAGAGACTTGAAAAAGTAGCCGAGTTAAAGCGAATAGAAAAAATTCAAAAAATAATTCAAAGAAAAATAACAGAACGACTCCGCGTTTCCAACCCCCAAACCAAACAACAGAGCCGCTGAGACATGTTCAAGGCCCGAGGCTGAGAAGCTTCATTAGGCCCAGACCCACCTGCAGGAACAGCTCGAACAGAAGCTCCTCAGTTACTCTCAGATCCAGGTTCCCGATGAACAATGTTTTATCCGCATCGTTCGATACTCCCATGATGGTTGCTCTGGCTTTTCCCGGTTTCGTTGGACCAAACTCAGTTTGTAATTACAGCTCAGGCGCCTTTTAATCCCGCTCGCCTCGACTTCGGGCCCCGCGAGCCTCCCCTCGAGCCCCACTTCCGCCCCACTAGCCACGTCATCGGCCCCCACTTCCGCACCACTAGCCACGCAATCAGGCCCCACTTCCGCCCCGCGAGCCTGGACGTCAGATATCGCCCAAAAGTTAGAGAATGCCAGATTGCTTGTTGGGTACCAGTTTAATTTTATAAGACACGGTTCAAAATTAAATGCTCAGATTGAGTGCTTTATGGGCAATGCAGTAATAAACGTCATTTGATATGAGTCACAAATACTAAACTCGAAAACTAGCATAAGCTGACCAAAAGCTTTAGAAAACTGACAACTCAAGAACTGATTATAAGCCCACAACATAACTGCAACGAACATAGGAAGAGGAATACACCATTTAGCCCCTCAAGCATGTTCCACCATTCAATGAGATTGTGGCTGATCTGTCTGCATATGGTTAACAAGAATCTGTCAACCGCAGATTTAAAATTAACAACTGACCTGACATCAATTACTGTTTGCAGAACAGAATTCCAAACTTCTACCACCCCTTGTGTGTACAAGTGTTTCCTAATTTCACTCCTGAAAGGTCTGGCTCTAATTTTTAGACAAATCCCTGTCCGCATCCCCCGCCCCTTGCAGTCCCGGACTCCCCAACTAGTGGAAATAGTTTCTCCCAGCCTACCCTATCTATTCCCTTTAATATCTTGAAAACTTTGAATAACTCACCCCTTAACCTTCTACATTTCAGGCGATACAAATTTGTGTAATCTCACCTCGTAATTTAACCTTTGGAATCCAGGTGTAATTCTGGTAAATCCACATTGCATTCCCTTCAAAGCCAAGGGCTTTGTAACTTAAATTGTCGGAATACCATCATTTCTTGACACCTATTGCAGTAAAATATTAAACATTTGTACATAAAAACTTGATTGGAAGATACAAATAATGAACACACAAAAGTTATGTTCCAGGCCATTTTTGATTTATGACACTTCATTTGCTGCATTTTCCAGTATTTTAGAATTTACAATGAACACAGGCGTTACATTATTTGCCTAAAGAAGGTGCATTCACTAAACTTTATTGAAAACTACTCTATTTTCCATTTGATTTTGTTAAACTTTATATTAAGAATCATACATAAAAAATTATATAAAACTCCTTTCACCCAGTCGTAATAAATAATCCATTACCAGCTGGACAAGACCTAACTAACTTACTGAAAATAATTTCTTAATTGCAGAGGAGTTTTGAATCCTGACTTATTCATCATGGAACCAAGGATATAGGCAGAAAATTCAGAATTGTGCATTCCTTTAAAATGAGCATTTGCCAACATGTGCTGCCAACCTAGTACAATTAGGTGATTTTCTTCCATTACCATTTAAACTGGCACATTTCAAGCTGGCATCCTCCTTCACAGACTGGATCCATGAAATACTGAACCGTCCATGGCAGACATGGATCGTTAGTATGCATGATGCCAAATTACTGAATGGCAGAGTAGTTTTCCACCTTGCTGTGACCTGAATTCTCAGAGTTCTGTCTCAAATACCTCTGGATAGTCTCATGAAATGTGTACATAGGGAACCACAACACAAACCTGGTTTGGTAATTTGGTAAAGTGACAAAGCATGGGTGTGTGTGGGAGATGAACAAAACTACATTATTACAGTACGTTAGAGATGAAATACAAAGGGGAGCGTACCCCTTTTGTTATGTTGGCAGAGAAGTGCTGCAGGTCCACAATATTCCATTTCCCAGGACTGACAAGGACGGCACAGTGGCGCAGTGGTTAGCACTGCAGCCTCACAGCTCCAGCAACCCGGGTTCAATTCTGGGTCCTGCCTGTGTGGAGTTTGCAAGTTCTCCCTGTGTCTGCGTGGGTTTCCTCCGGGTGCTCTGGTTTCCTCCCACATGCCAAAGAATTGCAGGTTGATAGGTAAATTGGCCTTTATAAATTGCCCCGAGTATAGGTAGGTGGTAGGGAAATATAGGGACAGGTGGGGATGTGGTAGGAATATGGAATTAGTGTAGGATTAGTATAAATGGGTGGTTGATGGTTGGCACAGAGTCAGTGGGCTGAAGGGTCTGTTTCAGTGCTGTATCTCTAAATTTAAAATAAAAAATTTAATTTAAATAAAAAACACATTAATAAATCTGAATATTTAAGATGCGTTTTTAATAACAATTTCTTGTCTTTGTAATGATTGGTTACAAATCTGTACACTTGGAATCCATCTTCAGTCCCCTCCCGGCATAGGCATGATGGGCCAAATAGCCTCCTGTGCTGTATCATTCTATGATTTTCTGCCTTCCCTTGGCCACATCATCCACAAATACAGGATGAATGTTCACATGTGCCAATGACACCAACTCTCCTACCACGACTGACTTCACTACTAACCAATTACTTGTCTAACAGCAACTCTTCATCTGAACACTGGCAAACCCAAAGCTCTTTAGGAAGCTCCAACAATATCAACCTCCATTGCCCACAGTCTCAAAACCCTTTTCAACTCTCAGCTGACTTTCTTGCCTCATATCAGATCAGTAGCCAGGAATGCACTTTTCCACCTTTGAAACATTGTCTGTGCCCCTTCTATGTACACCCTCTTTCCATCGCCAAAACCCTAATATCTACAATTGCCAATACCTACAAAACTGACTTCCCAAATTTCTTTCATTTACAAACTCCACAATTCAAAGTTCTCTCCCATACAAAGTCCTGCACTCCCACCAGCCTTCTGTTTGGCAAACTCTGCTTGGTTCCAATCACCGCAGTGTATCAAAAACCACATCCTTATTTTCAAATCTCTCCCCTATCTTAACTGAGCAATATATTCCCAAATCATGCAAACCAATTTTAGTGTAATTCTGCAGCTTCAGTCCAGTATCAGATAAAATTTCTTTAGCCACTGCATTGCTGCTCTTTAAATTCTCTCCCTAAATTATTCCACTCTGTTACCCCTCTCACTTCCTTCAAAAGCCTCTTTAAATACTTCTCTGGTTCACAAAGATCTTCTCCTGCCTTTTCTTGCTCTTTTCTTCAAACCCTTGCTACAATACTTAGCTATCAGTCTTCACTTCTAATGAAGAATATACATCCATGATATGATATCCTACAGATGTTGACTTACTTGCTGTGTATAGCCAGCATTTTCTATTTACATAAAAGCAAAATATTGCAGATGCTGGAAATCTGAAATAAAAACAAAAAGTACTGGAAATACTCAGCAGGTCAGGCAGCATCTGTGGGAGAGAAGCAGAGTTAATGTTTCAGGTCAGTGGCCTTTCATCAGAACATTTTCATCTATTTTCAGTACAATTATTGGTCTGTGTTTTGGACTATTCACTGAATTACCCATTCAGAATGTTTTCTGATCATTCTCACCTTCTTTGCTTTTCTGTGCATCAACAATTAAACTATATCTACATAAATTGAGCTGCAAATTGTTCAGGTATTGTGCATCAACTGCCAGAAAGAGAAAAAATGCATTGGTTAATCTTAACTATTGTGTCATGCAGGAATTTATTTCAGTTGCAAGTAGGGCCATTCTCTGCAAAATGCCAATCATTTGAAACAGATCAACATATGAATGAAGTCTACTGGAGGCATTAGAGTGCATAGTAAACAAAAGGAACAAAATTATAATCTGAAAAGTGTTTTAATGTTAGTTTTGTATTACCTACAAGATGCACTGAAGCAACCCGCCAAGGCGCCTTCTGCACTACCTTCCAAACCCCTGACCTCTACCACCGAGACGAATAAGAGCAGCAAACGCATAGGAACACCACCATCTGCAAGTTCGCCTCCAAGTCACACGTCATCCTGACTTGGAAATATATCACCATTCCTTCACTGTCACGAGGTCAAAAGCCTAGAACTCCCTCCCTAACAGCACTATGATGTACCTACACCATAAAAACTGCAGCGGTTCAAAAAGCAGCTCACTACCATCTTCAAGGTCATTAAGGGATGGGCTATTAATGCTGACCTTGCCAGCAATGCCATGAACAAATAAGAAAAAAAAGTAGCTCATTAGCATACATCAATTGACACTGATTCTTGCTGCATGATGAGTGTCCGACTTGCACGTTGTAACTTCTAGGACCCACCATATTTGTGCATGCTCCAAGACTCCAAGTACTTTGGCCAAGGAATTACATCAGCACTCTATCACCAGGGTGTATTTCTTGAAGTGGTTTAGGATTCCTCACATAGTGATGCTGCTGATGTTGCTTCTTTCCAATAAGCACACGAGCATCTTCCCCAGTCGAACAGCAAGGCTGTGGAAATGATCCCACTATCAGAAGTAATGTCTTGCACTAACGGCGCATAAGTCTCTGTGCAAGGCTTTCACTCAGCTTGTGACTGAATCTAATAGAGCTAAGAACTGTGCTTGACCAGATTCCTAGCACTTTGTGAAGTCGTTTGAGGCTTGACAGCATTTTCGGCTTTGCCGTTGAACTCCAGGTAGTGAGGTGATGACATCTCATGTCTCAATCCCCATCTCCTGCACACTATAAATTCTGCGGATGGGTATCCCAAATCTTGCAAACATCTCATGGAGTTCTCTCAGAACACTGCATGTGGTAACAAAAGTGAGGCTGGCTATTTCGATAAAGTTACTGTAACAGCGACACACAACGAGCAGGCTACAGCCATGTAACTCACAAAGGTCAGCTCCAGCCTTCGACTAAGGCCTAGCTACAATCTTAAGTTGTAGTAATGGTTCTGTACTTGGAGAATTGCAATTAGCCAAATAGATATCAGACTTTGCAATGTATTATTAAAGCTCTATTGACATCATGGGCCAGTAGAGGCTGTCACAGACTCTACAAAGACAACCTTCAATGACGATATGTGCTGAATAAGTGATTGATCTTAATTCTTTATCAATTCAGCTGGTACCACGAGTTGCTATCCCTTGAATATCAATTGCCCTTGGACAAGAAGTTAATCTTAAAAGTCAAAGTAGAGGTAGAGGCATTCAGGTACATCTGATTTGATCCCACACCAGCCTTGCCAAATGATAACCCACAGATGCTTCTAAATCGAGCCATCCGCTGCAGCATGATTACGTTGTTGCCTGCCTGAGTCTTCAACTGGAAATGATGATCAATTTCTTCCAGCTCACATGTAAATTCACAGGCATTAGATTCAGCCAGGTATGCTCACTGCTCAGTGTATCTGCTGGGACCACTTTCTACCCTTTTTTATACAAAATGTTCTGACAATATTTTTGGCATCTTAACAGCTTTCTTTGAAGTCTCTTAGGTGGGTTATTGAACAGCTTGAGCGCTATCAATTCTAAGGGAGGGTGATCTGTTTCAATATTCACCACATTCCGACCATTGATGTAAGCTTCAAATTTATTACAGGCGAACACGAATGCTAGAAGCTCTTTCTCAATCTGTGCATATCTCATCTCTGCTGATGTCCGTGCTCTTGATGCATACGTGACTGGTTGTCTACTTTGCATCATTGCTATTACAAGTTCAGATTGAGATGTACTACATTGTAGAATGACTTCTTCCTTGAGATTAGAATATCAAAGAAGCCATTGCAGCGCCAACACTCACAACTCTCCAGAGAACCATTCTGTCTGAGAATCATTACGTCTGACAGATGCAGGAGAAATTCACTCAGATATTGAGCAAGTCCAAGCAGTTGCTGGATCCCTGTTACATCAATCGGTCACTGCATCTCCAATTTTTCTGGATCAACACAAAGTCCTCTTTCCATGGCAATGTGTCTAAGAAAAGGTAATTCTTGCTTACAAAGTTTAATTTTGTCCGTGTATACCACTCCACAATCGTTGCATCGATATAGAAAATTTTCCAGTTGTTGATCATGGTCTCAAATTGCAACTTCAAGCATTTCTCCAAAAGCAACCATCAAAAAATCATCTGAAATGACTTCTATCCCTTTCAGTCCTTCCAGCAGCTAATGCATTTTTCATTGGAAAAATTCTGGCACTCAGCTGATCCCAAATGGCGTACACTTTCAGCAGCACCATCCAAACTGTGTGTGGAATATAATAAAGTGTGGTAGTTCATCAAGCCTCAGATATCAAAACCTATTGTAGATGTTGAGAATCATGGAGGCTTTAGCACCGTGTAGGCATGTCTTTACATTCTCAATAGTTAGTAAAGGATAAGGCTCTTGGTTGATATCCTTGGTTAAGTCTTTAGGATCGAAGCAGATGCGTAGTATGCTATTTTTCTTAGGTGCAACTACCGTCAAACTGATCCAAGGTGTTGGCATTGTTACAAGAACGATGATGTCCTGTCTGACCAAACATCCAGGGTTTCCTTCAGCCACTGGTACATAACACGGGACATGTTGGACTGGATCTAATGCCTTGTGGAGCCTGATTCGGAACTCTCCCTCAACTTGTCGTACCTCCATCACTGAATATCCAATAATGTTACAGTAAAAAACACTCCATGTTTAGTAGTTTGCAGGTATTGATCGTCTATACTATTACTCCAGTAAAGGTTAATTTTCATCATTATCATTATACTTAATGATGTCCATGCCCAGGCAGTCCTTTCTACCCAGCAGAGGCCATATGGTCATGCTATTGATGATCTTATTGTCCAGCTTAGCACTTCCAGTCACCATGTTGGTCCATGATTTGTACTGTCCTATAATGGGGAGGCTTGAACCTCCATAAGCTACAATCACAGTCTTAAGTTGTTCAATCTTTGCAAGCAAAAAATCTCTTGTTGCTTTTTTGTACAGGTGAAGTGGAATTACATCTCATTGTGCATCCATATCTTTGAAATCTTGTGTAATTGCCTGACTCCAGCTTAAGTGCAACATATTCTGAGTCATCCAAACCAATAGAATTGACCTTATTGATGGCAAAGACTTTTTGAGTTGCACCACCATGCTTTCAGATGCGTTACTAATCTCATCCATTTTAAAAAAAGGTTGGATTAGCCTCTTGAAGCAGTCTCTCACACCCTTGAATCCATAATCCCAAACACAGCCTGGCCTTGAAGTATCTCTTCTGGCATTATGGTTTGGAACTTGCACCCTTCTGTGAGTATTCACATTGCTGAGCAATGCTGGTCATGTGTTTCACCAGTATCTTGCATTCTCCTTTTGAATATATATCTCACAAAAGGAACATTCTTGCGCAGTTGGCAGTACAGAAAGAACTTCATCAGCATCGGCTCTATCTTATTCCTAGCTCCAACTACAGCCCAGTCCATCTACATGGAATAGACTCCACACTCCTCTTTCCCAATTACTATGATATGTGTCACTATCTGCACTCGTTCTGATTCTTGGTCACGCTTCAGCGCAAGAGCATAGTTTTCTCAGGGTCGCTCAAATGTCTTCCACTTTCTGCAGCACTTGTGTTGTGGATTTAAAGAGTCAGAGGTGGTGGTAGAGTACATCCCAATGCCACTGTGGACTTGCTTTAGTTTTCATGTAACTTTTAAAACTATTTAGCTACCAATATGTCTGCCAAAGCAAAAGTGAAATTTGCCACTATTGCCATGTGTTCACACCTCTTTAAATAGTGGCCAGAATTGTGTGCAGAAAGAGTATCAACATCTTATTAAGCATATACCATAAGTTGTTACGACCTCAGTGAGACCATTAATGTTAAAAATACAAGAGATGACCCCCAGACTAATATAAAAAATTACATGACAAGATTTCATGCTTTTATTCTAACAATTAAACTAAAATAAATCCCTATTAACTAAATAGTACTTTGTTGGTAGCTGATACCCCAAATTACAAAGAAAGATATTATATTACAAAGAAAGATATTTCCTTTAGTTATTAAAATACTTGAAAACTTCACAGCACATTTATATGTCACATAGTCCTCTTTGATGGCAAAGTCTTTGCAGTTAAAAGTTCCAAATTCCTCCCAGTTGCAATGGGTTGGATCTCCCAGACCTTTCTCAAAGCCAATGTCCTCTGCTTACTTCTCCAAGCACTTCAGACCTGGGCATCTGTGAATAAGGTGATCCCCTGGTGATCCTGTTGGTCTTCTCTACTCTAAAAACTTAAACTTTCAGAACAGGTTCAAGTCTTCGCAGCCTTTCGCTGTATCAGTCTTCTCTGACAGCAGGTGTACCCTCTCTCTCCCTTGAGGCTATCAGCACTGGTTTCCTTTCTTACAGCCTGTATGCTTTCAGAAAATCTGTTAAATTTATCTGGAATCAAAAGCCAATAGTTCATTGTCCTTTTCCAAAATGCAAAGTCCAGAAGTCTGATTTCAGCAGAGCCACCCGCATCTTCCATTGTTTCCAGGTGTTAGCAGCTGCCATGCATATTTGAATTCTCAGAATCACTGACTCCTTGTTTACGATTTGAAAGATTGGAAAGGTGAAACCCATTATTCTTCAGGTGTTATACCCCTGCTGTCTCTGTTTTTTTTCAAAAAAAAGTTTTTCATCTGTGTTCTCTGTTGTCCTGTTAACCAAGATTTCTGTCTTGTCCTTAAGCAGAGTGGATGTGAGGTCATCTGACTTCTCAAACTCCATCTTAAACTTTTAAAATATCACAGTTTTAAAACATAATCATGTTACAAAGTCCAGCGCTCATAACGTACATGATTTACTGGAGTGCGAGAAATCTGCTGCTTCACTGAACCACACACACACAGGAGATTGAAAGCAAAGCAACTACATGATGAATCGTGATGATAACTCAGCCACCACACACATACAACAAATATGCTCCTTGCATAACGGTGACTGGTGACCACCACCCGCCCCATACCCCCTCCCACCACCTCCCTTACACACTCTGATATGCCATACAAAGCAGCCTGTTGGCTCTCACTGTCAATGCTCACATGTTGGGTAAGGTATAGAAGGCAAGACGTGCATTTATATATTGCATTTCATGACCATCAGACGTTGCAAAGTACTTTACAGCCAATGAAGTACTTGTGAAGTGGAGTCAATGTTGAAAAATGGGAAACACAGCAGCCAATATGTGCACAGCAAGGCCCCACAAACAGCAATGTGATAACGTCCAGATAATCTGTTTTTATGGTGTTGATTGAGGGATAAATATTGACCAGGCCACTGAGGATAACTCCACTGCTCTTCTTCAAAATAGTGTCATGGGATCTATTACATCCTCCTGAAAGGGAAGACGTGATGTCAGTTTAACATCATCTGACAGACAGCACCTCCAACAGTGCAGCACCCCCTCAGTCCTCAGAGGGGAACCAGCATCTGCTTCAATCACAGGCCCAAGATCTGCAACAGATGGGCACAGAAAACTGCTAGAGCTGATAGGCTAAGTATAGTTTATTAAGTAGATGGCCATTAATTGCAAACATAAAAAAATACAGCATTTTACAAAAGTGTTTGACGACTGATGAGAAATATTCCTTCACTTTGAACTTACATAATGAAAGAAACTCTGCAGCATCTCAGCCCCAACTGGTCCGCCAATCACTCCTCTCTCCTCACTATCCAAGGCCCCAAACACTCTTTTCAGGCAAAGCAGCGATTTACTTGTACTTCTTTCAATGTAGTATACTGTATTCGCTGCTCACAAATTGGTCTCCTCTACATTGGGGAGACCAAACGCAGATCGGGTGACCACTTTGTGGAACACCAGCGCTCAGTCCGAAAGCATGACCCTGAGCTTTAGGTTGCTGGCCATTTCAACACACCCCCTTGCTCTCATGCCCACATATCTGTCCTGGGATTGCTGCAGTGTTCCAGAGTACATCAATGCAAACTTGAGGAACAGCATCACATTTACCGAGAAGGCACGCTACTACCTGCCGGACTGAACATTGAGTTCAATAATTTCAGAGCATGATGAGCCTCCTTTTTTTTTAGTTATTTTTTATTTGTTTATTTTATTTTAGTTTTTTACTACTGTGCCTACTCACTGTTTTTTTATGTTTGTGCTTTGGGCCAGGGCTGTTGATTTTTCTGTCCATTAACACCCTCTCTGCACTAACACTTTGTCTTTCAGCACACCATTAACATACCATTTGCCTTTGCTCCATGACCTTCTGGTCAGTTATTTTCTGTGACCTTGTCCCATCAATACCTTCTCCTTGGTTATCTTTTGCCCCACCCCCACGTTATTTGCTTAAAACCTTTTACATTTCCAATATTTGCCAGTTCTGATGGTCACTGACCTGAAATGTTAACTCTGCTTCTCTCTCCACAGATGCTACCAGACCTGTTGAGTGCTTCCAGCACTTTCTTGTTTTTATTTCAGATTTCCAGCATCTGCGGTATTTTGCTTTTAATTTGGTCAACCAATCTGTTGTTTTGCGACGTTCTGTGCGACAGTGTGTGCGTGGGCGGGGCCTGTTGCTAGGGTGCCGCAGGGCGGATTGGCAGGGCCGGCGGCGGGCAATGCTGCGTGTTCACAGCGCCGGCCTTAAAGCTCTGGCATCCGGATGTTGCTCTGCTGTTTGCTGTCGGCCTCGGAGCGTCTCTTATCGTGCAGGCTGCTTGCACTCAGCCTGTCCCGGGCCCAGCCGCAGTCAGCAGCTGATGTCCCGCTTCGGCCCGGTCTTTCCGCTCCGACCCCGGCGTCTCACCACCATGACAGCACAGAGCATGGCCAAGAGGATGATCTGGGTGGATCTGGAGGTAACGACCTCTTTCCCCTGGCGTGGCCCCTCTTCTTCCTCCTGCAGTGCGCTACAACTCTTTAAATAGTAAATTACTGCATCCCCAGGGAGCTGGAAAACCTTTTGCATCGTTTGCTTGAAGCAGAATTTATTGGAGCTTTTGTTTTATAAACGCGGCTTTCTACCAACGTGTGAATCTTTCTGTGGCTTAATGCGCCCCAGTCACGATTCATATCTTATTTTTTTCCTTTTTATAATTATGCCACTTGTCTATTATCTTTTTTATTTTAACCCCACTTAAAATGCCTGAATGTATTCACTTTTTTTAGGTCACTTATAGAAAGGTCCTATCTTGGTGTATCGTGTGAAAAATGTTTTTATCTCCAGCGATGAAATCGTAATCTGAAAAATATGAAGAGGCATTAAAGTTAGGACAGGTTTTATGGCGGGTGGTACTGTTTGTGCATACATGTAATGTGCCAGAGATAGGTGATGCAACTTTTCCATGTGATTTTCCCCCCCCCCCCCCCCATTGTAAGCTCCTTATATCAGTCGAGGAGCTGCTCAGTCGAGATTGGTCCCCTTGGAGCAAATGGAGCATGTCAACTCCTTCAGCTTCTGGGTCAAAAGTGGTGGTGCTTGGACTCTAGGCTATCTGCCCTAGGTAGGAAAATGAATGGTGTATGTATCTGGGAAACTAAAATTCATCAAATGAGATGAAAATTGGTGGGATTAATCTCAGTCAGGTGGTGATAACTCAATTTATGTTACATTGGGTGTTCTGTAAGCTTGTTTCCCTCTGAATTCCAAACACCAATATGTGTGTTTTTCCTGGTGTAGACAATGTCACAGTCTTGTAATTGATCACGATCCTAATGAATGGTGTGAAGGAACAAGTAACTGAAGAATTTTATAATGTGGAGTTTTCTGGGTAAAATTTACTTAAACTGTGTGACAGAAACCACACCTGCCAAATGGAAACATTAATTTTGTCATATGGAATGTTATTTGAATGTTTACTGGACCACAGAGCGGTGGCTGAAAACATGGCTGCACATTTGCATTCTGAGACCGTTGAATAAAGCAACAATGGGAGTGCTTCCTGATTCATTGGCCAGATGGGTTTCGTCAGTAGTGATGATCAAAAGACTGAGAGTCATTGTCTGTGTAAGAGCCAGCACACCACTCCCCACTGAGTGTGTCTAGTAAGCTTTGAAGAATCAACAACCCTCGCAGGCGATGCTGTCAAACAGAACTGGGGTTACATGACTAACCTGCTGGTCAACCTAGGGATTGATCGATTGAATTGTGCATCGCAGTAAAGTTTTTGACAGACTACAATTTGGAAGACCAAAGAGGAGAAAGATGTCTCACACACTCTCTCTCTCTCACTCACTCATATGTAAAGTTCAGGGACCTACAGAAGCAACTTGAGCCTCAAGACAGAAGATGCCTGCAGCCTTCTGGTACCAGTGAGACAAGTTTGAAAGTGTGCACTGGGCCCCAACGAGAACTGCAAGACTTAACTCCAATCAAGGCCTTTACATCCAAACCAAAACAGTAAATGAATTCCATCTACTTCAATAATATAAAAGCAAAATACTGCGGATGCTGGAAATCTGAAATAAAAACAAGAAATGCTGGAACCACTCAGCAGGTCTGGCAGCATCTGTGAAAAGAGAAGCAGAGTTAACGTTTCGGGTCAGTGACCCTTCATCGGAACTCACTGACCCGAAACGTTAACTCTCCTCTTTTCACAGATGCTGCCAGACCTGCTGAGTGGTTCCAGCATTTCTTGTTTTTATTCCATCTACTTCAAACCTGCCCTATATCTATTTGTGTGTTTATTGTGTGTGCATGCTAGTGTGGTTGGGTCATGTATTTTTAGTCGTTTTAACTGAGTTAGAGTTTTAAGGTTAATAAACCGACATCTTGTTTAAACCCAAGAAAACCTGTCTGATTCCTTTACAATTGGAGAGCAGTGAGCAAGGATTCAGAGGTAAAGCTAAAAACTGTTTTAAAAGTTAAACACTGTTACGGCCAAACCAGGAAAGGGGTTAGAGGGGAGCCTGAGACCCTTCCTCACCTGGTCATCATAACTGTCTCTACCGACAAGGACTTAAGATTCTATGCTGCTAGTCTGATCTATGCAGACACTTGAAACTGTATGTTGTGTCTTGTATAGAAATGAGGAGTTGGGTGCAGAGAACCAGAATAATTCTCTGGCTCTGTCATGATGGGCTTTAGGTTTTCCAAGAGGCTACCATTCAACAACAATGTATGGCATGCAGTACTAGGCCTTTTACTATTTTATGGAATTGCCAGGAGGGGTAAAATCATGTGTTGAAAATTACTATGTGGTCTGATATTTTTCCTTTTCTCCCTCCTCTTTCTCTTTTTTCCCCCCCTTTAAATAGATGACTGGCTTGGACATAGAAAAAGATCAAATCATAGAAATGGCTTGCATTATTACTGATTCAGATCTGAATATTTTAGCCGCGGTAAGATGCTTAAAATTTACATCAGGGTGCATCCCTGGAAAGAGATTTAAATGATTTTTTTTGGCCGTGTTTTATGTTCCAAAATAAACACTCAATGCCACTGGTGTTTCTTTGTTATCAGGGTCCGCATTTGATTGTTAACCAACCAAATGAGCTACTGGATGGCATGTCGGACTGGTGTACAGAACATCATGGGAAGGTACAGTGCTGCTTACTATTTCAGCACAGCTAAAAATTGATGTGCTTATGTGTGAAATGGTAATCCTGCCCACTCCCTTCAAAAGAACAATGTTAATATCAAACTTGCTCAGGACAGTACATCCTATTAACATCATGTCCTATTGCTCTAGTTTAGTAGTTGCCTGTATATTAACAATAGTGTCTGTCTTTCAAAAGCATTTCACAATGATCTTTTAAACATTTTGTTTCCAGAGCTCCTTTCCTAATTTGAATAGATTCTTTTGACATCACTTTGGAGGATTTCTTGCTTTCTGTAATATCTTCTGCAGCATCAGGAGCTAATAGTTTTTAATTTTCTGTCTTCTAGTGTACTTTATTTAAAAAAAACTTGTGAAACAAATTTTAGCTTCATTGGTAGAAATTACTTTTGGGATTCGATTGGTGGCTGTTTTTGTGGGGAGGGTGGCACAGGGATGTGGAATTGATGCATTGGAATTTGTTGTAGAAGGATCAATCTGTGTTCACTTCAAGTCAACTTTCCATCACTAATTCTTGTGTTTACATTATTAACTTTTTACATTGGCCTGAATTTTGCAGTCAGCGACAAAAGAACAGCACTTGCTATTCACCACACTGACAGCTGCCCAAAAAGGTTTGACCAACTTTAGTGTGTAGAGCAGAGACTTCAAATCATAGATCTGTTCCAGCACAATGCCGTCTTATAGGGGATTTATGGATGGGGCAAGCAACTCTTTTTAACCAATCAAATTGAAGAATCTTCACAGGCACAGAAGTATAAAGCGGGAAATATAAATTAGATTTAAATCATGTAGAGAAAGCACAATAAAGATTGGAAAATATAGAAGGGGAGCGATAAGAGGCAAAAGTTTTTAAAAATGAACTCTAACATTAACTTTCTTAGGAAGTTAGACTTTATGCTTGTAAAATTATTTTTTTTCATGGCCAGGGAAGTTATTCAGTAATTAATCAATTTTAAAAAAAAACTCTACGCTGAATGTACTAACCTTAATATTCTCTGCTATCTTTAGTAGCACGAATAGGTAAGTACCCTGCGTTTATGCCATTGACTATTTCAGTATATATCACTGAGGTCTGCAACAGTGTACCCTGTAGAGGAGCAGCGTATCTCTGACAGCATCTTCTAGATTTCCACATTTAACTGTGCGGGTGCCCGAAGTTGCTGTCAGATTTACTCTGTAATAATGGCTGATGGCTTTGCTGTTAATGCTACACTGTCACTACTGTTTGCTGCAGCAGTATCACTAGAAGAGTGTATTACAGCAAGGCAGGTTTGTGTAGTTTTCTTTATAAATGGGGCCATAATTTATAATTATGTTGAAGTAAGGACAGAATGTATGAATTTCAAATAAATCAGTTTTCTGAATTAAATCTGCACATCCTGGCTCTTGAGCATCACTTCACTTGAAAACTACATTTGCAATTCACTCCTTGTGGCATGTCAGAAGAGATTTAACAGTGTCTTACTAAAATTGTTTACAGAGTGGCAAAGTTAATGTGAAAGAATGTCAAGTTAATAAACAGTATTAATTCTGAAGACATAAACTCAAAAGGTGTTTTGGAATTCATTATATGTATTGGCAGAACAACAACACAGTTAAGAATGTTTTGGGAATTGAATAAATGTTATCTCTGTAGCTAAGAAGATGTACATCTGGCTTCAAAACAATGTGTATATGTATATATTTTATCTTTTTCTTGCAGTCAGGCCTCACACAGGCAGTGCGGGATAGTAAAATTAGCCTGCAGCAAGCAGAATATGAGTTTCTGTCCTTTGTACGCCAGCATACCCCACCAGGCCTCTGTCCACTTGCAGGTATGTCAGATTAACCAAGGTATTGTGGTTTGCATGAAAATCCATTTAAAGTAACTTCATGATTGTTGCAAGTAACACTCCTAAAGGCATAAGAAGCAAGGGATCACTTAGTGGTCAAAGAAACCAAAAATATATTTCTAGAATATGAAGGGTTAAAAGAATCATTGTATTGGGGAAATAGCTTTTTCTAGCAAGGTATTGGCCTGTTCACAATAGTTGGGTCTCTTGGAGAGTAATAAAATTTGATACATGCAAATGAATTATGAGATGTGTAGGTACCTATGGAACATAAATTTGCATCCCTTAGGAGAGGAGAGCAGAAAATTCAAAAGGGAAAAAGTGTAATGCAGCAGAAAATTTATGTTCTAAATGTTTATTTTTCAAGGAAATTCAGTCCACGCTGATAAAAAGTTTCTGGATAAGTATATGCCACAGTTCATGAAGCACTTGCATTACAGAATAATTGATGTCAGCACGATTAAAGAATTATGCAGGTAAAAATTGCTTTTAATTCAAAATTTTGGATGTTACTTAGCAGCAACAGTGTTAAAATACAATGTGAGAATATCTCAGCAACTTGGGAGTACTGCACTTTTTTACAATTGCTGAGCTGCTAATTGTCATTGGAGCCCACTGGATTATTACAAGTATTTCTCACATGCAGCATTTAATATAAAGTTCTGATGAAAGGTCACTGACCTGAAACACAAACTCTGCTTCTCTCTCCACAAATGCTGCCAGACCTACTGAGTATTTCCTTCTGACAGCTATGTTAACACCAGGAAATACACTCACATTTCAAGATCCTGTACCATGCAGCCCCTTGAGTCTGTTCTGTCATTGAATTTGCAATTTTCCAATCTAAATTTTAAAAAAAAACTTTGCCACTGGCAGAAGGTCTTATTGCCAATTTTTTGTGTGGCATCAAAATGGAATTCAAACGAAGGATTGTTTTAAGAGTAAAGTGATACTTTATTTGACCTCATAATTCTATGTTGCAATTAGATCTGTAGTTCTATTCAATACTGTAATCTTTTCCATACAAGCTGTACAATTTTATGGCTGCATTTGCTAACAGCACAACCACTAGGTGGTGCAGTACTTGCACATGTGGAAATGCAGCCTCATGCACTGAAATATTTTTGGCAGCTACCGGTAGTAAAGATGGTGCCGCTCAATTTATCACAAACAAATGAAACCCAAATGCCCAGGTGGCTGCGATCGTCTCCTCCACCCCACCCCCAACAGTACCCCATTCCCACCTGCCATCGTGCTTCTCTTCGCTGCTGACGCCCGCGCCCATCTGCTTGCCGCTTCTCTTTCGTCTCGTTCTTGCTCCCTCCTACTGCTCCTCTGTTTGGCCACCCACCCCGCCCCCGCCCCCCCCCCCCCCCCCCCATTGTCTCCCTACCCTGCTTGTCTTGCTCCCTTCTTTTCTCCCCCGACCAAGTGATTGTGGGAGGAAGCGGAGAGCGAGTGGCCTGTAGGCAAGTGAAGTGGGGAGTGAGCAGCCTAGAGAGGAGAACTGGCGAAGCGGTGAGCAGACGTTGCAGTACATGACGTTTTCGCCGGCATGTAGAATTAATCCTGGCTAGCTGGTTGCTGACGTAGGCTGCGCATGCGCAGCACCATACTGACAGCAAGGTTCTGTTCTGCGCATGTGTGAAGTTGGGAGCGCTCTGATGACATCCAGCGCTGGGCTGCATTGTCAGGAGTCACTTTTTTTTTCCCCCCAATCCATCAACTCAAAAGTTTATACTTCCGACTGTCCTATTCAAATCTCCACCTAGGTTTACGGAGCAATGTTCGTTATTTGCTTTTTGATGCTTTCAGACGCTGGTATGCAGATGAATATGAAGATGCACCAAAGAAGAAGGCTTCACACAGGTGAGTAATGCCTGCCATCAGTAACTATTTGGAGGAATAATAGAAAAAAGAGTAGACTGGTCTGTTAAAACCTTGCCTTTTTAGCCAGTTCAAATATAACTTGCAAAAAAGAGTGGGCTCCCTTGAAGATTTGATAATGCCACTTGGTGGTGGGGGGGGGGGGGGAAGGGAAGAGCCCACTGCGCGCACTTCCTCTGATTCCCAATGGTTGAATGTGTAATAAACCAAGATAATCCATTTTTCTGTCATGACCTATACAGTTGCTTCTGTTGGGTAATATTTTTGCATTCATGTTCTGGAGGGTTTTGAAGTTGACATGAAATATCCTAGTGGCATTATTGGAGGTGTAAAATGTTGAAAGGCAAGGTTAATGTAGATGAACGTAAGCTAACCTGGACTGTGCAGAAATAGAGTACATGAACACAAAATTAACAAGCTTCAAATAGATGAAGACATCATCAAACTTGGGTGTGATGTCCTCCAATTGAATAGCCTAGACAGTGATTGTCGACAATAATTTATAGTCTATAAACATGTCCACAATTAGCTACCTGTGCAATGGAGTTGATATCTTTGGAATTGTGACCCAGCATAACCTTCTGCCTTTGGGAAAAGTACCCACCTAAAATGCAATACTTCACAGGATTTTAATAGAATTATTACATGGAATAATTCTAGTTCCTAATTCACATCTTACTTTTCAGAGCATTAGATGACATCCATGAGAGCATCAAAGAGCTCCAGTTTTACAGGACTCATATATTTAAAGAAACCAAAGCAGATGAGAAGAAGAGAAAAACTCACCTTGAAAATGGTGACCAAAGCAAGTGAAAGAGCTAGAGCGAAGGGACGGACTGACTGACACCCAGGAAGTGCTTCCAACAAATTTAAAATGTCTGTTTACAAAGTTTTTGCTCTTGCTCTCAACCAAGTTTGGGCACTTGAAAATAAGCTACTTTGTGATATCTAACAGTTAAAAGCAGTGTCTAAATTTCTTTTTATAGTGTTTTGCCATTTTAGTTATTACAGGCTTTGCTAATTGAGCAATTATAACGAAGCCTTAACTAACTCTCTCCTTTTTGTTCTAATTGGAGCCTTTGGCCTATGAACCAGCACAGCTGCTTTTAACTTCGTGATATTCTTCAATTTAAATATTGCATAATAAATCTGACAATACCTTTCTGCTTGAGTTTCTAATTTTCATATCTTTCTGGGAGGGAGTGCTTATTTATGCTCCAAATTGTAAGTAATAGTTATATTGCTGCATGTGGAGTGACTTTCTAGTTTTGTTTTTTTGTTGCTGATCTTGAGCTGCTTAAGAATCATCTTGCCAGAAACTGGTTTAATTTTTTTAATCATGTGTTGAAATGTTTGGTGCAATAGGACTATGGTAAGGGATAAAGAGGGGTTTGATTGTCATTGTAAAATCCCCCAGTAAATTGTTTCACTCAGCCTCAACCTTGTTATCACTTGTGCCATGAGATTTAAAAAAATGAGCATTGAAAATGCACTTATTTTTATTCAAAATAAATCCTGCCTGTAACAGCAAAAGGTTGTGTTTTGGACTTAGCATCAAAAATTGGGCTGGGTAAAATAAATACACTTGCTCATATTACTTGCATTATTGGGCCGCAATCTTTGAAATAGCTCTGTTAAGTCTCATAAAATTCACATGTTTTATTTTTCATATGGAACTTTAGATGAAGAATAGACTAAATGTAGCCTAATTTTGAAAGATACAAAATGTTTCTTCCAACAGCAATTTGCATTTATATAGCACTTTTTGACATTGTAAAACATTCCAAGGTGCTTCACAGCAATTGAAATTTGTCACTGAATACAAGATATTGGAACAAGTGACCAAAAGCTTGATCAAAGAGGTAGGTTTTAAGATGGAGAGGTTTGGAGAGGGAGTGCAAATGTTCTGGGGACTCTATTGAATTGGCAGGGGGTATTCAGCTGGCTTCCTGCAGTACTGGCTGTTCCCTATGCTTGCAAATAATTGCATCAACAATTCTTTGTGTTTTGAAATGCCTTACAAACAATGACTGTGCATAGAGTCTTAAAATGTCCTAAGGTGCCTTACAAGTGTAGTCAGACAATTGATATGAGCCAATGACCAAGATACTTGGTGGGATGACAATCTTGATCAATAAGCTGAGCTTCAGGCCCCATATGTAACTTCATATTGAAATATTAACAAACTATTCTGGCATTGAGAGCAGTCACTGAGATTGCCCTCAATGCAGCCCAGCCTCTACCAGTCATGGATGAGCTGGACATACAGCCAACAAAATCAGAACTCCGTGATGCCATTGATTCTCTAGCCAGCGGAAAAGCCCCTGGGAAGGACAGCATTACCCCTGAAATAATCAAGATTGCCAAGCCTGCTATACTCTCAGCACTACATGAACTGCTATGCCTGTGCTGGGACGAGGGAGCAGTACCTCAGGACATGCGCGATGCCAATATCATCACCCTCTATAAAAACAAAGGTGACCGCGGTGACTGCAAAACTACCGTGGAATCTCCCTGCTCAGCAGAGTGGGGAAAGTCTTTGCTCGAGTCGCTCTAAACAGGCTCCAGAAGCTGGCCGAGTGCATCTACCCTGAGGCACAGTGTGGCTTTCGTGCAGAGAGATCGACTGTTGACATGCTGTTCTCCCTTCGTCAGATACAAGAGAAATGCCGCGAACAACAGATGCACCTCTACATTGCTTTCATTGATCTCACCAAAGCCTTTGACCTCGTCAGCAGATGAGGTCTCTTCAGCCTACTAGAAAAGATAGGATACCCACCAAAGCTACTAAGTATCATCACCTCATTCCATGACAATATGAAAGGCACAATTCAACATGGCACCTCATCAGGCCCCTTTCCCATCCTGAGTGGCGTGAAACAGGGCTGTGTTCTCGCACCCACACTTTTTGGGATTTTCTTCTCCCTCTGTTTTCACATGTGTTCAAGTCTTCTGAAGGAATTTTCCTCCACACAAGATCAGGGGGCAGGTTGTTCAACCTTGCCCGTCTAAGAGCGAAGTCCAAGGTATGGAAAGTCCTCATCAGGAAACTCCTCTTTGCTGACTATGCTGCTCTAACATCTCACACTGAAGAGTGCCTGCAGAGTCTCATCGAGGTCCGGGGCTGCCTGCAATGAATTTGGCCTAACCATCAGCCTCAAGAAAACTAACATGGGGCAGGATGTCAGAAATGCTCCATCCATCAATATTGGCGACCACGCTCTGGAAGTGGTTCAAGAGTTCACCTACCTAGGCTCAACTATCAACAAGCGCATGGGAAAGGCTTCCACTGCTATGTCCAGACTGGCCAAGAGAGTGTGGGAAAATGGCGCACTGACACTGAACACAGAAGTCCGAGTGTATCAAGCCTGTGTCCTCAGTACCTTGCTCTATGGCAGCAAGGCCTGGACAACGTATGTCAGCCAAGAGCAACGTCTCAGTTCATTCCATCTTCGCTGCCGCTGGAGAATACTTGGTGGCAGGACCGTATCTCCAACACAGAAGTCCTCAAGGCGGCCAACATCCCCAACTTATACACACTACTGAGTCAGCAGCGCTTGAGATGGCTTGGCCATGTGAGCCGCATGGAAGATGGCAGGATCCCCAAAGACACATTGTACAGCGAGCTCGCCACTGGTATCAGACCCGCCGGCCGTCCGTGTCTCCGCTTTAAAGACGTCTGCAAACGTGACATGAAGTCCTGTGACATTGATCACAAGTCGTGGGAGTGAGTTGCCAGCGATCGCCAGAGCTGGCGGGCAACTATAAAGGCGGGGCTAAAGTGTGGCGAGTCGAAGAGACTTAGCAGTTGGCAGGAAAAAAGATAAAAGCGCAAGGGGAGAGTCAACTGTGTAACAGCCCCGACAAACAAATTTTTCTGCAGCACCTGTGGAAGAGCCTGTCACTCTGGAATTGGCCTTTATAGCCACTCCAGGTGCTGCTCCACACACCACTGACCACCTCCAGGCACTTGCCCATTGTCTCTCGAGATAAGGAGGCCAAAGAAAAAAAAAATTCTGGCATGATCTTTGCATACATTTTGGTGAACTCGATCTTACTTTGGTTTTATGCTCGGTTCTTTTATTCCTTTGCTTTTGAAACTTTTTATTTAAAAAAACCCAAATGGGTTTTTAACCCACTAATGCTACACCTGCGTAGGCCTGGCCTATCGTAGTTCACCTGGAATATGAGATAGTTGGATGATTATTTCAAGATGTGTGCACTATGAAAGTTGAACTTGAGTTTCTGCCTTTCGAAAGAAATTTTAGGGAAGTCTTAACTTTTTGAAGAACTAGTTCTATTAGCATGGAGCCCTTTATCAGGTCTCCAGTACTGCCGCAACTGAACAATGTTGATATATTTAATTCCAGGAAAAAAGACAGCATTAACTTATTCAGATAGTAGGTTAACAGATTTACACTTTTTATACATTTATGCAGTTTATTTAATTCCAGGCTGAAGAAAATTAGCCAAAGGAAACAGTCAGAAGTGCACCTATATTTTCTGTGGATTTAGAGGTTGCTCTCAACCCCAGAAGTTTTGAGACCATAAAGTTGTTTTTACATCGTGCCTTTTAGTGTAACATCCCATGATGCTTCACTGGAGCATTTCTAAAACTAACCTTGGCACCAAGCCATCTGATATAAGGACATATGATGAAAAACTTGGTCGAAGAGGTTTTAAGGATTGTCTTAAAGGAGAGTGGAGAGGTTTGAGAAAACCAGACCTTGGGGCCTCGGTAGCTGGAGCCATGGCCAGCAATGCTGGCAGGATTAAAATTGGGGATGCTCAACACCAAAGTTAGAAAACAACAGCTATCTGTCACTGGCGTGTGAAGCTGGAGGCGATTACAAAGATGGGGAGGGGTCAGGTTATAGAGGGATTTGAAAACAAGGATGACAATTTTAAAATTGAAATGTTTAACCATGATCAAGTGTAGGTCAGCGACTGCAGGAATGGGCCTTGCTGTGATGTGTGATATGGACAGCAGGGTTTAGGATGAACTCATTCAGAGAGGGTAGAATTTGGGAGGCCAACTGGAAGTGTAATTGAATAATCAAGTCGAGCATAACAACTGCATGGATGAGGGTTGCAGCAGCAGATGAGCTGAGGCAGGGACAGTCGGGTGTTGTTACAGAGGTCGAAACAGGTGGTCTTGGGGCAGCGCACTTGTGGTCAGAAGCCCATCTCAAGATCACCAAGCTTACGAATAGTCTCTCTCAGCCATAGTTAACAGGAAGAGAGATGGAGTTGGTGGCCAGGGAGTGGAGTTTGTGGCGGGGACTGGAGGCAATAATTTTGGTGTTCCCAATATTTAATTGGGGTAAAATTTCTGCTCATGGAGAACTGGATGTTGGATAAGTAGTTTTGATAGTTTAGACACAGTTCGAGGTACAGCCCTGATGAGTTTACCCTGATGGATACTCAAGACAGGATTAAGGGGCTGTAATTGGAGGGTGGCACAGGAAGCTCAGGCTTTTGTAGGCCCCGACCTGCCGTTTCTGTGCCGACCGTGGGCGCTGCTGGGGGTGAGGCGGCTTCGAGGACCGGCAACTTCTCTCGGCGTTCTTGAGGTTGGAGGGGGCGGAGGAGCGGGAGGTTGGTGGGAAGATTTAACTTAGCTTCTGTTGTAGGGAGCGAGACGCTGCTTGGCCCAGCGCTGAGGGAAGGTTTGTCGGCCGCCGCTCCAGCTGAGCCTCCGGGCTGAGATTCAAGAAGAGACCGCTGATCTGCTGCAGGCTGTCAGTCAGCGGGAATATTGCTACAGCCTCCTGCTTTTTTTTAAAAAAAATCCAGCTGTAGCTAGGCAATTAGCATAAAAATAAAATGTAAAATCCAGAGGATTTGTGCGAGCAGAGTTTGGTTGCCACGTTGGCGAGTCTCTGGATTCAGTTCCTGAGCAATCTGCTCTGGGTAAAACCGCACTAGCTCTGGGGGTTGCCAAGTCTGATGATGCAGAAGTTTCCATACCTGCAACAGTGATATATTTTTGTTCCAGTAATTGTGTGTGATAACTTTGTTACAAACTCTATAAAACCTGGTATGCTGCGCTGTTTTATTTAGGGTGCTGCATTACTCTGCTTAAATGGATGAGTCTCAGATCTGTAATGCCTGTGTGGACCTCTTTGGAAGTGTTTTAAACTTCTCCAGTGCTATATAATATAACATAAGAAATAGGAGCAGGAGTAATCCATTCAGTACCTTGAGCCTGCCACGCCATTTAATAAGATCATGGCTGATCTGATTGTGGTCTTAACTCCACTTTCCTCCTTGCTCCCTGTAACCCTTGACTGCCTTGTAGATCAAAAATCTGTCTAACTCAGCTTGAATATATTCAATTTCCCAGCCTCCACTGCTCTCTGGGGAAGAGAATTCCAAACACTAACAACCCTCTGAGAGAAGAAATTCCTCCTCATCTCCATCTTCAATGGGAGTCTACTTTTTTTGAAACTGTGTGTCCCCCCTCCCCCCAGTTAGAGATTGCCCCCCACAAGAGGAAACATCCTCTCAGCATCTACCCTGTCAAGCACACTCAGAATCTTATGTTTCAACAAGATCACCTCTATGGACCCTGAGAACATCCTGGCTGCAGGTGAGTTGCTCTTGCAGAGAGCCAGCATGGGACAAAAGGCCTCCTGTGCTGTAACCATTCTATGATTCTAAACTCCAATGAGTATCGGCCCAACCTGCTCAGCCTTTCCTCATAAGACAACACCTTCATCCCAGGAATCAGCTAAGTGAACCTTCTCTGACCTGCCTCCAATGCAAGTATATCCCTCCTTAAGTAAGGAGACCAAAACTGCAGTGCTTTGGGGGTATGGTCTTGCCAATGCCCTGTACAGTTGTAGCAAGACTTCCCTACTTTAATGCTCCATCCCACTTGCAATAAATGCAACATTCCATTTGCCTTCCTAATTACTTGCTGAACCTACATGCTAACTTTTTGTGATTCATGTACAAGCACACCCAGATCATTCTGTCCCACAGAATTCTACAACCTGTCTATGTAAGCACTGCTTTCCTATTCTTCCTGCCAAAATGGACAACCTCACATTTTCCCACATTATTCTCCATCTGCCAAATTTGTGCCACTCACTTAACCGATCTGTATGTCTTTGCAGACACTTTGTGTCCTCACAACTTGCTTTCCTACCTATCTTTGTAATGTGTGCATATTTGGCTTCAATACGCTCGTCTCTTCATCCAAGTCATTAAATAGTAAATAGTTGAGGCCCCAGCTCTGATCGCTGTGGCACTCCACTAATTGCAGTTTGCCAACCCGAAAATGCCCATTTATCCTGACTCTATTTCCTGTTAGTTAGTCAATCCTGTATCCATGCTAATATACTACCCCCAACACCATGAGCTCTTGTGTAGTAACCTTTCATGTGGCACCTTTATGGAATGCCTTTTGGAAATCCAAATATACTGCATGTACTGGTTCCCCATTATTCAACCTACTTGTTACATTCTCAAAGAACTGTAATAAATTAGTCAAACATGATTTCCCTTTCATAAAACCATGTTGGCTCTGCCTGATTGCATTATGATTTTCTAAATGTCCTGCTACTACTTCCTTAATAATGGATTGTAGCATTTTCCTAATGACCGATATTAGGCTAACTGGCCTGTAGCTTCCTGTTGCCGTACCATCCTCCCTGCTCCCTGCCCTTCCTTGAATAGAGGTGTTACATTTGTGGTTTTCCAAATGGCCTGCAAACACTCACGGTTATGGGCCACACATGTAGAATGGTTTATTGGGAGGTCTGCATGTGTGAATCCATACTTTGGCACGAGAGAAAGCCTTTAAAGAGAGAAAACTAAGGGAAAGGAAATCTGATAATTTGTGTAAAAATGGAATCTTCTGTTGGAAATGCTAGCTAAGCATTCCAGTGACTCCTTTAGGGACGTGTTTGGTGACAATGCTGTCTGCATAGTCAGGAGACACAGTGTTAGTTAAAAGGCCTTAGCCACATTTATGTTGTCCTGGCCAGTTCCTTTAAATGCATCAAATAGAAACCAATTAAGTATATAATTTGCTATGGAAGCTCACTTTTTGTTTTCCTACCCCAACAGTGAGTGAAGAATGACTTCACCCTCTATTGCATCATTAAGGTGGGGAGAAATGAAGGTTGAAGGCAGTGATACGCTGTACAAGGATTGTAAAGTCTGGCCAGGAGGAAACCGAGCGTGGGACTGGAGAGAGACAGGAACTCGTGTGAGTAGAGATTTGACCTGAGATGCTGAAATTAATTGTAATCTAGCAAACTGCATAGTTTAAAACAGTATAATCTGTATATATTGTCTGCTGGCATATTGGATAAAAAAACTTTGTTGTCTACATGCAAAGGGTTTCAAGTAGAACGTGTGCTGTGAAAACCAGTCCATGGAGATGCTCTGTAGGTGCCATTTCCAGATGTTGTAACTTTTGCAATGCAATCATTTAATTTAAATTCAAGTAAATACTTATGGAACAACAACAAAAAAATACAAATTCCATAAATATAATGCTCAGCCTACACAATAGACACTTCTAGCAAACAGCATTGAACAGTGGAATCCAACAACTAAAGGAATCATCATAATATATAAATGCAAAGCAGAAGTAATATTGGTACATATTAATGCATTCTTTTTGCTTAAAGCTCTGTACGTCCATTACTTTCATCCTTGTCAGGTTACACCCACTTCCCATGCTGTACAAATCAATTTTAAAATCGTTATCCTCATCTTTAAAATGCCCTTTTGATCTTACTCAACTGTTTGCACCTGCTGTCACCTCTGCTATTCTTTCTCCTACTCTTCACTCTACATTGCCAGCCATTCTTTTATCCGTCTTGCATCTGCCCTCTAGAACTCCTTTGCAAATCCATTTTGCCTTGCCTCCTTCCTCCTTGATTTCAGAAGTCTAACGACATTTTTAGTCAACCACTTTTTCAACTCTGCCCTATTAATCCATTTTACCTAATTTTTAAAAAATTCTTTCATGGGATGTGGGCGTCGCTGGCTAGGCCAGCATTTATTGCTTATCCCTAATTGCCCTTGAAAAGGTGGTGGTGAGCTGCCTTCTTGAACCGCTGCAGTGGTGTAGGTACACCCTCAGTGCTGTTAAAGAGTTCCAGGATTTTGACCCAGAGACAGTGAATGAACAGTGATATACTTCCAAATCAGGATGGTGTGCGGCTTGGAGGGGAACTTGCAGGTGGTGGTGTTCCCATGCATCTGCTGCCTTCATCCTTCTAGGTGGTAGCGGTCGCAGGTTTGGAAGTTGCTGTCGAAGGAGCCTTGTGAGCTGCTACAGTGCATTTTGTAGATGGTACACTCTGCTGCTACTGCGCGTTGGTGATGGAGATAATTAATGTTTAAGGTGGTGGATGGGCTGCTTTGTCCTAGATGGTGTTGAGCTTCTCGAGTGTTGTTGGAGCTGCACTCATCCAGGCAAGTGGAGAGTATTCCATTACACTCCTGACTTGTGCCTTGTACATGGTGGACAGGCTTTGGGGAGTCAGGAGGTGAGTAACTCAGAGCAAAATACCCAACCTCTGACCTGCTCTTGTAGTCACAGTACTTATATGGCTAGTCCAGTTCAGTTTCTGGTCAATGGTAACCCTCAGGATTTTGATAGTGGGGGATTCAGCAATGGTAATGCCATTGAATGTCAAGGGGAGATGCTTGGATTCTCTCTTGTTGGAGATTGTCATCGCCTGGCACTTGTGTGGTGCAAATGTAACTTGCACTTATCAGCCCAAGCCTGAATAGTGTCTAGATCTTGTTGTATATTGGCACGGACTGTGGGATTGGAATTCCTGCCCCCACCTCCCCAACTGGACTTTAAGACTGGACTTTGTGGACTAAGGGGAAGGAACCCCAACCCCCACGGACATTAGTACTGTGAATAAGAGCCAAACCTCAACACAAAGCACACAGAGGCAGGCTGCAATTTTCAAACATCACAACAGAACAGACACTGTTAAAGGAGTTGAATTTGGGACATTATCATAACAGTGACCCAGCATAACTGCAATCATGTTAAGTGATTGGGGAGGCCATTATTACAACTAACTGGTCAAGGCAGGAGAGAAACCTCTTTCATGGATATTAGCTTTGGAGCCTGTATTACCTCACCTTGGTGGAGTTCATTGTTCTCGGTCAGGGAAGTCACATCAGCACTAAATGGATCTGTCTGGACCAGGCAGGTAACAGAGGAAAGAGATTAAAAGGTGCTAAGTGCTGACCATCCAGGAGGATGGCTTCAGGAGATGTGTTCATGATATTTCGATAAGGATCATCATAAAAAGGACAAGATCGAAGGGTTTGGCACTGCAGTTGTGTGAAGAAGGATGGGGACTGGTCATTTCAGGTCCAGGCCTACAATCAACATTGGTGATGATCAGACGTGTGGGTGATTGTAAGTTTTTCAGTCAAATCTTGAAGGGGTTTGTAGTATGGCCACGGCAGTCGAGAAGGAGGGTCAGGAATGGTCAACCTGGCTCGTGGACCTACAAATTCTCACTGGAAGGGCCAACCGTGTAGAGGATTGTACGTTATCAGCCAAATCCACGGGGTATTTGAGGCTGAGAGTTTTAAAACAATTTTAAGTGTAGCAACCAAATCCTGGCAGGGTTTGAGTTTTGAATTGAGTGAATTTGGGGCAGAAACGTGGGGTTTTGCCTGTTTTTTTTGGAAAAGGTTTAAATTAGTTTAGAGGTCTTTGTAACAGGATGTTAGGAGGGTTTTTTTTAACTAAACGAATTTGTGGTTCAGCCTAACTCTGTGTCGTGTGTAATTTTGTTCTTGTAATTCCCAAAGTCTAAGAACTGTAGTAAGGGGGTACGGGGACGGAACCTCTTACAGGACTGCTTGAGTATCTGAGGAGTTGTGAATGGTGCTGAACATTGTGCAATCATCAGCGAACATCCCCACTTCTGACCTTATGATGGAGGGAGGGTCATTGATGAAGCAGCTGAAAATGGTTGGGCCTAGGACACTACCCTGAGGAACTCCTGCAGTGATGTTTTGGAGCTGAGATGACTAACCTTCAACAACCTCAACCATCTTTCTTTGTGCTAGGTATGACTCCAACCAGTGGAGAGTTTCCCCCATGAATCCCATTGACTGTTCTTTCCTGTGGTGTCCATTTTCACTTCTTCAAGGTGTAGCATTCTGTAATGTCTTGTTGATATAACGAATGTTACATAAATGGAACTTTTTCATTGAAATACATCTGTGTGTCCTCTGTGACAGTTTGCTTTCTTGATATACGTTGTGCAGAAAATTTCTGCAGAGAATCCAGAACACTTGAAATTCCGTTGTGAATCCAGTTTCTTTTAAGGGTTATAGAATGGTCTCAAATACGATAAGAAGCACATGGTAAGAACTGCTGCCATTTTGAGATTCATCCGACAGTCTTAGCACTTGCATATTGGGTCTGACTATGCAAATATCAGAATACTAGCTCTTCCAAGCTGTATTTGGGCCTGATGGTTGAATTCTCAATACACATTCCAAGAGTTTATATGTGCGACTAGTTAGTAGATGGCTCAGGTCATATAGAATAGGATACATTAGAACAAGAATTAAAAGATTATACAATATTTTAGTGGGGAGGCTGCAGATCACTGAGGCTGTCAACAATCACAGCACCTAACAGTGAAATTCGGCAACCGTAGAGAATTTGATGGACTCCGAAGACTAGTCATGAATAAAAAAAAGTTTCTTTTTCATGAAACTGTAGTTTGTATCTTGAATATTGTTCCCATGTTCTTTCAGCATACACCTGGAGTTCAGCCAGCTGATATTAATGAGATTATAGACAAAGGTATTCAGACTCTTGTAATTGGAAGGGGGATGGATGAAGCATTGCAAGTAAGTATATTTTAAGGGAAACATTGAACAAAATGAATCATCAAACTTCACTTGCTTGTGGCTTAGATGACCCCATTGCTTTTCTTGAAATGTAATTTTTTCACCACAGTCCAATCGGTAGATCATTTTTCAAATTTGGTCATAAATGTGTTCCATTGACAATAGTGCCAGTATTAAATACTAAGTTTTAATGGCATGTGTGTATGTCTCTTGAGAAAAATTTAGGTACAAACTTAGTATTTTTAATAACATTTCCCTGAAACACTTTGAAGGTGCTAGTGTCGATTAGCAACCTTGAGTAACCACAGAGTAGGACATGAATTTCCATTTGTTAATGTCCACATAGATAGTTTGCTGTTTTGGAAGAGCAAACAGATTGGACCATAAGGAAGAATGTTCCCTGAGCTCCCATAGGCTGCTGTTGTGTACTTGCGAGCACCAGACAGTTGATCGTCAATGATAATAGTCCAGGAACTGAAACTAACATGAGAAGAGAAGATAGGTGGGAAAAGACCATCAAGCTCATCCATGCTCACCCAATCCAACCTCATGCATCACCGTGCCCAATTTCTAGTAATGCTCATTGGTAACACTTTCACCTGTTCAGTTGGTTCAAGCCCACTGCAAAAAGTTAAGTACATAATCTAGGCTGACACTTCAGTGCAGTACTGAGGGAATACTGCATTGTCAAGATATGCTGTCTTTCAGACCAGATGTTAAACCAAGACCCCAATTTGGATTTTTTAAAAATGGCCTTAAAGAAATTTTGAATACATTTGATCTTTTTGTTAGAATAAAAGCATCGGAGTCAACACCTTCGGGACCACAGGAGAATAGCCAGTTATGTTTAGATGCCTGGTTTTAGCATTGTGTTTTTTTAAAATATAAGATGTAAAGGCAAACTAACTAATAAAATTTGTGTTCTGAAAAGTAGAGCAGATTCTGAAAACCATTTAAACAAATGGTAACTTGTAAAGATCTCTTTAGAGCATAGAATCATAGAATGGTTACAAAACAGAAGGAGGCCATTCGGCCTGTAGTTTCTGTGCCGGCTCTCTGCAATAGCAACTCAGTTAGACTCACCACCTCCTCTCCCCACCCCACCTGGCTTTCCCGGTAGCCCTGAAAATCTTTTTCCTCAGGTGCTTATCCAATTTGGTTTTGAAAGCCCTGATTGTATTTGCCTCCACCACACTCTGAGACAGTGATTCCAGATCCTAACGGCTCACTGCGTAAAAAAAAAAAAAGTTTTTCCTCAGGTTGGTTCTTTCTGGATGTTTTTGAATAGTGGTATTAGGTTTCATCCATTGTATTATCAAATTGAAGTTTTAAAGAAACATCAATAGATTTATCCTTTGGTTTTGTAAAATTATCCATTTGTGGCATGGTAATCTACGGATTTGATCTGGATTCAAATTTGACCCAAATCAGGAATGAGTGCAAATTCTTCTACTGAAGTAGCATCATTGAAATCTAATTTGCAGTGTTGGTTTTAGGTGCCTGAAGCGACATTGTCTTTCATCAGAAGTAAGGGTGTTGATGCTGTGGTTCTACAAACAGAGAAAGCTGTGCAGCAGTATAACAAACTGGTGAAAGAGGGGGTAGCTGTCGGAGGAATCTTCCATTCAACTTGCTGAAGCATCGGAGTCAGCACCTTGTGGACCACAGGAGAATAGCCAGTTATGTTCAGATGCCTGGTTTTAGCATTGTGTTTTTTTATATAAGATGCAAAGGCAAACTAACTAATAAAATTTCTGTTCTGAAAAGTAGAGCAGATTCTGAAAACCATTTAAACAATTAACGCTGTTTAGTAGTCTATAATTTCTACTGAAAAGATTATTTGGACTGCAGTGAAGCAATGCTTAATTATATTTTCTGTTTGAGTGATTAATAAACATTCCTTGTAGCTTCCAGCTAAAGTGTATGTTGAACTCTATTATTATCACTTCTGACCTTGGCTATTGGATGCTATGAACATGGGATATTTGCCTTGTATGTATGTAACCCAGAATAGTAAGTGGATGCTTGTTATCTTGTTTACTTTGGGATTGGAATTGATGCTGGGTAATTGAGGTAACAACATGAACTAAATTACTTTCCTGCAAGCTACTGGTAATTTGAAATTTAATGAATCCAACTACATTTTAACTGTCCCGATTGGTAAGCACCAGCTGTAGCCGTGACAACTTTCTTTGCCGTAACTATCGTTAAGTATTCTAGAGCATCCAAGAGCGCAGAAGACTCTCACACAGTAACAATATATAATTGATTCATCAAAAACTTATACAACTGAGAACAATCATGAACGAAACTTCACCTAAATAAAATGGAGTCAAATAAATTTCCCACAAGAGGCACGTTCCACACTCACTTATATACTTAATCGCAACCAGCTCACAGATTAATAGAATGGTTACAGCACAGAAGGAGGCCATTCGGCCCATCGAGTCTGTGCCAAACCCTTTGGCCAAACCACAACTAATGACCTCCCAAAACACCACAGCTTAAAGAATTCTTGAGGTGCATACGATGCTGCACAAGGTACTGTATCACTGTGCTACAGCCCAAATAAGTTTGTTTTACATTAGGACACAAAAGCTAGATGCAAAAAATTGCAAGAATAGAATATTTCATGTCAACTGCTGGATACTTTTATCTAAAATCATTTAAATGAATTTTTCAATAACAAAAATATATACTTCAGCCAAAAAATCAAGGTAAAAAGAAATGAATGGATTAATTAACTAATTAATGGCAATAGGCAAGAGCTGAAATAAACCCTAAAGGACCCATTAAAGCAGGAGAAAGGAGGGGATTATAAAAACTTTGAAGGACCACAGTTTGGAAATTAGCATTTAAAGCATATTCAAACAGCTTCGAATTTCAAATTGCATTAACATTTAGCTCACCAAATCTGATGTAATTGAGGTAACAACGTGACCTAAATTACTTTCCTTCAAGTCACTTGTAATTTGAAAATCAGTGAATCAACTACATCTTAATTGACCCATTGGTGAGCACCAGCTGTCGCCATGACAACAACTTTGCTATAATTGTCAAGGATTCTGGAGCATCAAGAGACAGAAAACCCTCAGACAGTCGCTGAGTATAATTTTCCAGTTGGAAAATATATTTAGCAATAGATCACTGGATATGACTCATTACTTAGCTACCTTAAAAAAAAAAATCAGCTTCGTGTGGAAATCTACTCTCTTACCCAAGTGGGTAAAGATGTGGACTTCTAGGAAGTGGTCTGTGGCTTGTAGATGAGACGCTTTGAGTAACTACCATGACTAGCCTGCTCTTGAACAAATTTTTTTTGTGCATTGTGAAATACCAATGTAGCTGAAGGTGACCTCAGATTAGTAAACAGGAGATAGTTTCAAAATGTGAAAGCTTTAATCAGTTCAACCAGCTAACCACATGCTGCATCAGCATTGCCAGATGGTAAAATATTCTATATAAACTTGAATATGATTTCATTTACCAAAGCTTGGACAGGATTCTTTAAGATATCTTTGAGAAAGAATAAAATAAATTGGTGCACATATACAAACCATGTTGACTGAATTTTACCAACTAAGAGTTATTGTGTCCTATTCTCTGCAAAGTTTAACTTAAGTGGCAGCTTGACCTCTGAATTAAAATTTTGTGGGTTTCAGTCCCACTGGATTTGTGCACATAATTAGGTACCTCAGCACAGTACTGTGGGAGTTTAGTTGACGATACTGTCTTTTAGTTCACATGAGCAGAAATTTCTGTGGTTGATTGGCATCCTTCCATCTACGAAAGATGATGGACGTGCAGCAAACAATCCAATCAGGTGGGGTATCTTCTCTTGGTGCACCTTTGCTGACGGCTGTGAAGGCCAATCCTTGAGAGGCAGATTTCGCCAGAAGTGCCACATGTGAAACTGCTAACTGATGCTGTGAGCTGTTGTTTTTGATGTTGGCACCTGTTGCCGAGCTGCTGTCGCAACTAGTCATCATGATGGTACACACCAGTCCACAGGATGTGCCGCCATTTCCCTCTTTTGCTAGCTAGTGACTCCCAGGTGTGATCGTCAACATTTAGGGCCTTCATGTCACTCTTGCAAGCATCACTGAAGTGGAGATTTGTTGCCCCACTGGTGTTCTGGCCCTAGTTACCTCGCCATACAGAAGGTCATTGGGTATGCGACCATCTTCCATCCTGCGGACGTGTCGGATCCACCAAAGCCGCCTCTGTTTGATTAGCACTAACACACTTGGGAGCTTTGCCTTTGAGAGGACTTCGCATTTGTGATTTTGTCCTGCCAGGATATACCCATAATGTGCCGCAGACAGCAAAGATGGAAATCATTGAGCTTCTTTTCCTGGTAGCTATAAGTCACCCATGTTTCACAGCCATACAGCAGGGTGCTGAGAACACAGGCCTTATAAACCATCAGCATGGTCCTACGGGTCAGCTTGGTGTTATCCCATGCGCGTTTTGCGAGGCAGCCAAAGGTGGTAGCTGCTTTTCCTATGCGTGTATCGAGCCCTGCATAAGGGACAGATTGGTGTGGTCAGGGGTGGAGGTGCAACTCCTTGTCACATTTCAAACTAATGTGGATGTAAAAGATCACATGAGCAGAAATTTATGTGACCTAACTAACATTCCTCCCTCAAACAGCATTGCCAAAAATACATTTTGTGGTCATTCATTCGTTGCTTTTAGGGGCCCTTTCTGTATGTAAATTGCCATGTTTATCCACATAATAATAGTGATTATACTTAGAAGTAATTCAGGTAGTAAACTTCATCGGGATGCCTTTAGGACATGATAAATGGAAGTTCTTCTTAAAGCTGGGATGGCCCATATCCCAAACTATTTAGCAGAGACATATCTGATCTAAAAAACATGAGATATGTAAATCAAAATGGAAGCTTCTGTTATCTCTTAGCCATATTCATTAGTATGAAGCTACACAGCTGCTTCACTGTGCAGGAAAAGCATCTCCCACTTGGACTTGAATTCTGTGAATCAATGTACAACAGTGTGATTTCATTGTTGCTCAGGACCATAGCTGTAAATTGCCATTAAAAAAGACAATTCAGTCAGAAATCTCATCACAATATCATAAGATTCTCACAGATGACGAAGGATATTTGGCCCATCATAGAATCTTACAGCCCATTGATTCTATGTCAGCCCTTTGGCAGAGCTATCCAATTAATCCACACCTTTCTCTTTCCCCATAGCCCTGCAATTTCTTCCCTTTAAATATTTATCCAATTCCCTTTTGAAAATTACTATTGAATCTGCTTCCACCAATCTTTCAGGTAGTATATTCCTGATCATAATAACTTGCTGTGTGAAAACATTCTCATCTCACCTCTGGCTCGTCTGTTAATTACCATAAATCTGTGTCCTCTGGTTACCAATCCATCTGCCACTGTTAACAGTTTTTCCTTATTTACTCAATCAAAACCCTTCATAATTTTTAACACCTCTATTAAATCTCCCCTTAACCATCTCGGTGTTAAGGAGAACAATCCCAGCTTCTCCACTCTCCCAGGTAGCTAAGGATGCTCATCCCTGGTACCATTCCAGTAAATCTCTGCACCCTCTCCAAGGCCTCAACATTCTCCCGAAAATGTGGTGCCCAGAATTGGACACAATTTTTCAGCTGAGGCCTATCCAGTGATTTATAAAGATTTAGCAAAACCTCCTTGATTTTGTACTCTATACCTCTATTTATAAAGGCAAGGACCCCAAATACTTTTTTAACAGCTGCATCATCTTGCCCTGCCACCTTCAAAGATTTTTGTAAGTAAACCCACTTGTCTCTCCGTTCTGCACCTCCCTCCTTTACAATTGTACCGTTTAGTTTATATTGCCACTCTTCATTTGTCCTTCCAAAATGCAGCACTTCGCAGTCAGCATTAAATTTTATCGCCACGTGTCTGCCCATTTCACCAGTCTGTTCATGTCTTCCTGAAGGCTGTTGTTACCTCCTCACTATCCTCTTGTACTACTTTTCCCAGTTTTATGTCATCTGTAAACTTTGAAATTATGTCATATACCCAAGTCCAGATCATTGAGATATATATATATGAAAAAGAGCAGTGGTCCTAATACCAGCCTCTGGGGAACACCGCTGTTTAATTTCCTTCAGTTTGAAAAACAACCATGCCCCATTAACTCTCTGCTTTTGGTCTCTTAGCCAATTTCATATCCAAGCTGCCACTCTCCCTTTAATACTATGGGCTTCAACTTTGCTAACAGGTCTATTATGTGGTACTTTTAAAAAAACACCTTTTGAAAGTCCATATACACATCAACCGCACTACCCTCATCAGCCCTCCCCATTACTTCATCAAAGAACTCAATCAAGTTTGTCAAACACAATTAGCCTTTGACAAATCTGTGCTGGCTGTCATTAATTAACCCATGTTTTTCCAAGTGAAAATTCATTTTGTTCCAATTACTGAATCTACAAGTTTCCCATCACTGGAGTTACCTGGTTTATCCCTATCCCCTTCTTTCAAACATCCATGCAACAATAAACTGCCCCCTTTTCAGTATCTAATCATTTCTTAAATTATTCCAGGATTTTTGCCTCCAGCACTCCGAAAGGAAACTTGTGCTCCCTTGTTCTACTCCTATTTAGTTAAAGGTAGTATTATGGATTAACCTTTTCCATCCAATTAACTATCATACATAGCTCTAAAAGATGATGTGTCAGACATGTCTTTTCCAAGCTAAATAACCAGTCTCTCCTTATAATGACGCCTGGCACTGCCTTTTGGCATTTCTCTATACCGACTCTCATGCTCGAAAGTGTCCCTTATTTCAGCCCACTCTGACATCTTGGTACATGAATAGATACATGCAGCAGATACCCAACATGCAAGCATCAAATATAATCTCTACCCATTAGAAGGGAGGTACTTAGGTAATTTATCTTTTCTCTTCCAATGTTCTCCCCCTTCTGTTGAAGGCACTACCTCACATTGAGTACAGTTCCAGAGGTTCCAGTTATCCTCAGGTGATTGTTTTTCATGTATGAGATTGGACAATGATGTCAGGAATGATATTCAACTGTGGGGGTGGGGGGGGGGCAACATTGCACAGCCCAATTTTGTTCTTACAGCATCCACACACATGCAGTTTCCAGTTTAAATAACTGAACAGCAATCAGGAATGGGAACTGAGCTGATTTTTCTCCTCCCTACCTCCCTACTGAAAGCAGTTATAATACTCCCACATTCATCAGATGAGATCAGCTATCTTAGCACAGACCAAGAAATGAATTATCACAGTCATCCAGGGACCTCTAGAAAACTGTTACTCTTTATACATCACTCTCACTTCTATATCTCTACACATTGATGAATATTTCGCCTCCACTACTGAAGCATCAGAAAAAAATACAGAAGCACAAGATGAATTAAGTTTATTATTTTATTGGAGAATACTTACAACATCCAAACCAGGAAATGCTGTGGTAAATTACAAAAATATACATTTGCACTTGAAATGAGAAACTCTTTACATTAAGACGTGCTGCATTATCCAGGATACAGTGTCATTTCTCTCATGTCATACTATGCATTGAAATGTGAGTGTGCATTGTGCATGACAGTTTAAAGATGATCCCTTGTACATGCTTTTAATTTTACTGATGGAGCATTTTGGACAGAAGAAATTTCAAAAATATAATTGAAAAGGGCAACATAGTACCACAGAGTGCAATAATTACAGAGTTTTCTCTATCCCTTTTAATGTTTAGCAGTGATTTTATTTCAATCAGAAAATTAAAGCTCGATTTCTTCCTTTCTGTTTCTGACAGTAATTGGAATTTCCGCAGTTTCCCTATCCTATCCTATATTCTGACTTATTTAGGACTGTCACAGTTTTCTGCAGCAAGAAAGACAATGGTCAAATTATCTGTTCTTTTTCATATCTTAGGCAAATAAAACATTTATCGTGCTTAGAGTGTTAAATATAAAGGGTTTACCTTAACTGAAATATTTCCCACTGAAATCCAATGCAAGTTACTATTACAGTGCTCAGTTAAACATTAGTTCGAAATACTACGAAAAAGAATAGCAGATAAACAGAATCTCCTGAACAAACAAATGCTGGCATTTCATTTGCCACCAAATGTTATTCCAATATAATATATTCTTTTTGCATTGTTTGTTTTTAACTACAATAGCTTGCAATTAATTGAACTAGGGTCCTGGGTGCTTTAAGGAAAGCTAGCTTCAGTTTTCCTAGTATATTTACCACAAATATTCTGTCAGGATTTTATTTAATCACTTTAATGACTCTCTTGGTGCTGCAGTTACAAACTTTGGACTAACTAGTTGGCTGCAGATAGTACGGGCATTTCATTAGCTTCTCTCATTATGTAAATTTGTCAATTTAAAGCTGTGGAAACGGGGGTTATGAACTCTTGCAGTACAATATTTGTTAATAAAAAAGACAATAAGAACAAAACATAAAATACATAATAAGCCTGCCCTATATTTAAAATGGGAATCATTTGTTCCTAAAATGTTTTTCAGCCTGTTATAAATATAGGACTGTAATTTTCAAATGATTCAATGCATATGCATGAAATAAAAAGCAAAAAATCTGTACTGGCAGTGCAGGCCTATTAACAACTGAAAAGAGAAAATATAGAATTATATTTTGAGGGAGCCCCTTTGTCAGAGTAGTCATGACACTAGCAGCCTCTGCCTAGCTTTCTCTTTTCAGATACTAATTGGCCTGCTGCATATTACATTATTTTCTGTTTCAATTTCACATTTCCAGTATTCACAGTTTGTATTTTTTTACCTCTACTGTTCAGTATTTAACACTTGCTAAACTGTACCTTTGCCTGCTACTCCACTTGTACATTTTAAATTCAAACGTAAACATGTATCACACTAACACTGCAGCAGCTGGTATACTTAAGATCATCTAAAGTTAGTATTATTTCTTGGCATACTGGTATTCAATATACCATGCCATACAGGGGTAGGATGTAGGTTCACATGTCTGATATTGGTTGTGTCATGTGGGAGTTGGGGGGGATTGGAGGGAGCACCACGTAAAAGCCACAATTTTAATCACAAGCTGGGAGGGAAATTATGAGAAGCAACCCAAGTTACTCTCGTACACCTACCATTTGCCTAATGAACAATAGTGACTGAGGCCTAGGAGGAGACGATCTGCCCATCCTCACACCTGAGGAACTCTGCATCGTGTGGTGTGCTTAATAGCAAGAAAAGAATGTTTTTAAAAAATGGGAAATAAAGTTAATGTTCTGTACTTTTTTATACACCTCTGAAATGTCATACTCCCGTAAGCTAAAATTAATTTTATATAACAATAAAGAAAACTTTCCTGCAAAGTGCACCGTTCAGAGGTTAAGCACAATTGCATGGGAAGCGTTGGATAATTAAATAACATCATGGTGTGGTGCGTTGTGATTAGTGTAATGTTAAATACTGACAGCAGTTTATATTTTAACATAATTTCCCCTTTCAGAGGTCCTGTTTGGTATATACAAAGTTTTCTCTTTCTATCCCTTTTAGCTAAAAATGTAGTGAAGTTTTACTTTTTAAAACCAAACTGAAATCTTTGCCAATTTCTGTTTGGATGTTTGAAATTTGTAACAAAATCTTTCACAGGTAAACTACCTCATTAGTGGTTAACCATATTCTGTCCCACAGCCAGTGAAATGATTTTCACAATAAGAGCAAGGAAACTCAATTAATGAACTTTGCCCTGTAACAGCTGAATCCAGCAGCAAAGAAATCTCTGAAAGGTTTCTTGGTTGTAAATAATGTGATTGGTTGTGCAAATATAACCCATCCAATGACCAGACACTCACAGTGTTGTTTGGTTAAGTTGCACTGGGCACAATGTAACTTTCCAAAACTCTGAGAGCTACACCAGAGGACATGCAATGCTCGTATAAGGCAATGAGTCAATAGTTTCAATACTAATATTATCAAATGCTCCATTCAGACTTCCTCTCACTAATAACAAAAATGATGGAATTTGGCAGTTTATAAAATCTGCAAGCAAATATTTATGGAATAATGAACATAAATTTTTCTAACTATTTAAATATATATAAAAACAAAGTTTGAAATTGTCTGCAAAGATCAGACATCTTGTTTAGATTTTTGTGTCCCGTTTGAATGGAATATTATATCCCCAATTTGCTATGGCACTGGGTCATTTGTATCGATGCCTTTTCAGGCAGAAATGCACTTACCCTCTCATTTTTATTTTTGAACATGCATTTATCAAATTATCAGTTATCTCTGACAAGATTTTAAAAACATTTTATGCAAAATTTTATCTTCAAAATTCCCTTCATTGTTTGCTTATAGGAAGAACAGCGTAGGTACACACAGAATATAAAACATGTCTGCATATTCCAGCTTCACTGGTTAAGTTACATGGTGAATCACAGTAAGTGGAGAACATCTGCTTTGAAAGATGTTCTTACTGTGTGAATGACATGAGCATAATGGTTCTGAACAATATTTGGCACATGTCCCTGAATTCCAATATGTTGCACCATATCCCATATGTTAGACAAATATGAATTCCCTATTCCCTAAGGTTATGGACTCTGTGCTTCCCGGGTGTTTTTACAGTGTTGTTTGTAACTAAGCATTTTTGTACATGCCCGCACCCAATCTTTAGGGCTCAAAAGTTTATAATTGCATAAAAGTGTGGACCATGATTCATGCAGTTTTTTTTCTTTCAAATTAATTCTTGGGTCATCTTTTGTACATTAAGCCAGCATCAAAGAATAAAAGGTAAGTAGTAATTGTCAATGATCAGGCACCTTGTAAAGTTAACCAACAGAAACCAGTTTTCTAAAATCTAGTACACAGAACCCATTTGCTTTGTTGGACACATATGGGCCAAAAACTGCTATAGCAGGCCAAGTCCCAACCAACAGCTCTTGCTGCTAGACTTCCCTGGCCCCTTTAATCTTCATGATATTTTGCTCTACAAATTGCTGGAATTACAAGATAGAAAGAGTGTGACACCCTCTACAGGGCATCTGGGACCTGAGTAAACAGGGCAACAACTGTGTATCTCCTTAAACATTCAGAATGAAGGATAGTGAAATGAACATCACACAGGTTAACCAGGAAGTGCAAGTTAGAGTGGATGAATTTAATGTCAAATCAGATACAGAAAGAAATAAGGAGAGGGAAATAAATATTGGATTAAAAGGGGAAAAAAGAGACAGAAAAAGTTTTAAAAAGAATTTTGAAATTTGAAAAAAACCTCAAACAAATAAAACCTGAAGGAATGAAACTCCACATTTGTAGTGGTATATTTTCAGTTGACTGGCAGTAGTAAACATCCATCAGGTAGGCAAGAGGGAACTTAGACTTGAAATGAATTGACAACTTTCCACAGCAGATTTACGACATAGCTACCATGCGAATACAGCAACTTCACGCCACTCAATGTATTTTAAGATATCAATTTTTGCAAAGCTAACAGCAGAGCAACACAACTTGGACAGCGAATTTTGGATTTCTGCATTTCATTGCACATCTGCTCTCAGCTGAAGTTGCTGTGGCATATGTACTTCAAAAACAACGAGTGCTATTAGCCTCACTGTTATTTTGACAGCAAAATTTGGGCCATTATCTCTACCAAGACTTAGGCAACACAAGTTAAAGTGCAGACCATTTTTTTGGAGGGAGCTGTAATGCCTGTCAAGTATAGAATCTTTTGGAGTCTGAAAGCAATATATAATATATATAGATGACAATAAAATTTGCCTTTGGAGCTTGAGGGCAAGAATTTCATGATGAGTGATTATGAAACACCAGAGGAACAGTTTATGTTGATTGATCATTTCCAAAGAGCAATCAACAGTTTCTGGAGAAGATATCCTTCCCTGTCCTGTGGGATTGGTTGTGGAAATCTGTGGTCCCGCAACAAAACTTCATTCTCTTTCATTGGTTTTATTAAGGCAAATAGTATGTACTAGAGTTAGCAGATAATACTTACGTGATTAAAATGCAATAGTGTCAACAGATGTTCTATTGCCCTTAACAGTCCTGCTGAAATATAAATTTGCTTTGAACATAATTGATACCAATTAAGGCAGGTGAAGATGCAGTTGAAACATTACATTGTACTGATGTTATAGCAGCAATTTACCACCTAGTAGAGGTCTTTAATATAATGAAGGGGTTGGATAGGGTAAATGTAGAGAAGACATTTCCACTAGTGGAGGAGTTCAAAACTGGGGGCCATAAATACAAGGTAGGTAATAATAAATCCAATAAAGAATTCAGGAGTAATTTCCTTACCCAGAGAGTGGTTAGAATGTGAAGCTATCGACCACAAGCAGCAGTTGAGGCAAATTAAGTAGATGGCTTTAAAGGGAAAGCTAGATAAGCATATGAGGGAGAAAGGAATAGAAGATTATGTAAAAATGCATAAAAGTAGGTTGGGAGGAGGCTTGTGTGGAGCATGAACAACGTCAGAGACTAGTTGCACTGAATGGGCTGTTTCTGTGCTATACATTCTATGCAATTCTGTGCATGTAGTTTTGGTTACCATGGGGTCATCCATTTTGGGCATTTCTCCAAGATTTGTTCAGCCTTGAAACAATCACAAGAAGAAAGGCACCAACTGTAACTTTGTGTAAGCTCTGTAAGGAAAACAGCCTTGTTATGCAAGTTTGAACTGGAGCTCAAAGGAGACACCACTTACTCTACACACACACACCAGTAATAGATGAATAAGGATCAGGCAGCTAAAGAACCTTAGCTATCAGTTAGCTAAAGCAAATTAATTATCTGGGAATGCAAATCTCATAAAGAAAGCAGTAAGATGTGAAACAGTAGATCGGTTGCTCTCTCAGATGCCTAATTAATTTTCTCAGATTACTTGCTGAGATCTTAAAAGTCACTTGAACCAACTCATTTCTCTTTTCCATTTTTATCAGTGGAAAATTCAGGCCCATATTCCTGCCACTTTTCTTGACTTCCAACTGGTAGGAAGAACTATAATAATAGTAATCCCTGCCCACAATTTTTACAGTATGATGTCAATCCACCTGATATGACAAATTATTTTAGAAAAATGGTCTGTAAACTATCTAAAATATACAGGAAATTTTGGTGGAATAAAAAGAGAGTGAAGAAAGTCACCATGATGTAGGGTATAGTGGCGTAATATTATCATGGACCAGTTACAAAATTTATGAATCAGATGGATATCAAGGGCAAGATTTTCCTTGCGGGCTTCAGGACGCCACCACGAAGCTCAAATGGAGGTCAGAAGCCGGCAATATGTGGGGAACAGCCATTCATCTGTGATTTTCGCCGAATTAGCCACCTAATGCCAGAGGGTAGGCTCGCTGTCCAATTAAGGACAGCAAGTGGGCTCTCGAAACCGGAGGGCCAATAGGATGCCCTCCAGCTTGGAAGCAGGAGCAGGATGCCATGCCAGGTAAGTGAGGCAGAGGGCACCCTTTCTCCATTTTTAAAGTTAAAATAAAAAAGGCCTTTGCAGCAGGGCCACCATTATGGAGAAGGAACTCCTCCACAGGGTGGCCTACAGCTATAGATGAACCCAGGTAAGCAGGGAGGACCTCTAAGCCTACTGGCATGAATTGCTGCCCCCCACCCCACTCCCAGGTCTGCCGCTAGGAGGCCATCTCCAGGCAGCTGCACTGTCCTCTGTTGCCTGTGGAGACCTGGAGACTGACTGGAAAATCCCAGCTGACCTCAAACAATGGGCCTTCATAGGCCTTCAGTGTCTTTATTGGCTACCAGCTGCTTGTGGGCAGGTAGCCCTTCCCCCCTCACCACTCATCCTGCCTCCATGAAAATTCTCAGCCTGCCCCCTCCATGCCCACACCCGCTGGGGCTTAAAAATCCAGCCCCAAGTCTTCTGAAGCAGCCGTATGACCAGCTAATGCCTAAAGTGGTTAGGCTATCAAGGGATATAGAGTAAAGATGGGTAAATGAAGTTGAGCTACAGATCAGCCAAGATAGAATAGGCTGGAGGGGCTGAATAATCTATGAGGTAATATCACAAGCCTTTGGTAATGCATGGTAAGGTTGTGTTATTGACAATTACTCACCAATGAATATCAACATGATGTGTTTGTGAATTGCATTTTGCTTTTTGATTTAAAAAAATAATCAGTTCAATAAAAACTGTGCAGTTGAAAACACTAAATAAAAATGAGCGAAGCTTTCTTATGTACTTGTGCAGGCTGTGAGCAAACTTAAACACCACATACTACTGTACACGTTTCACATGAATAGACATCAATTCATTTAAATATTTGTTACTTTCGGAATTTTTGCTTTCGGTATCCAATATCATCCAATATCACTGTCACTGAGCTGATATCAAGATATATCAGTGCTGTGATGCCTGTGTATAATTTTAACATAGATGTTGAAATAGATGAAAATGCATTAAACTACTTACTGCAGGTTCCTAGCTGAAAGGTTATTCTCCATTAGTGTCCTTTTTTGTGAATGTAAGTGTTAAATGTTGCACAGTCTGCAAATACCAAGGAATCCTGTTATAGTTTGGAATGGGTTGAAAGATTGTTCAAAATCAGACTTGGATAATATAGGACTGACCGTGAAAATGTAAGAAGCAAATTAGGGATTGGCTAACAAGGGGCCTGTCAGAAATGTTCACACAGGAGTATTCCAGGGCATATTTTACAAAATTAATACCAGTAGCAAGTCACAAATCAGAGTTCTATAGATTATACAATGTTGACTATTTTCCCTTTTTCTTTCAATAGTGCTCTGAAACAAGTAATCATTTACCCAGCTCTGAGCAATGTGAAAATATCCCTCATATCTGACCATTCCACAAGTTCAGCAAATTCAGACAGAATTCAGTTAGCGTTAGACTAAATCATTTTCTTGTGTGTGCTTTATCAGGAAAGGGTCGGTGAAGCTTGGCTAAGAACTTTGATGAGCTAAATAAATTCATCTATTCAATGAAAATCTGTTTCTTGTGGAGTTTTTCCCTAATGCAGCCAGTAATATAGACAGGTCTGGTTTAGGTATATCCATACTGTTTACTCAACAAAATTTGCTCATGCCAAAATTGGGAAAGGGGATGAGGAAGCTCAGACTTTCCAGCCTTAAATTTAATTTGTTAACTTGGCTGTTTAAATTTCCCAATACGTTACCCAGAAAAGCATTTCCCTTTCCTAGTCAATGCTCACACAGTTTGAAAAGCCCTTGTTTGGGCGGGTATCATGACAGGGACTGCTCCCATTCTTTTCATATGTGCCTGGGTTGGTCCATTCTTATCAATCTTGGCCTCCTCTGTTAATGTGTAAGTAATGGGTGTCTTGTCCTCCTCAGTTGATGGTGTTGAAGGCTGCTGGGGGAAAGGGGTGCTGCTTTTGACGGACTTGACTGAGCAGGAACCAGACACTGTGCTTCCTGTCCCCACTGAGGATTGTGCGTTGACAAGCTTTGCCTTTGGTGCCTCAGCATCTTCCCTGTTCAGTGCAATGAAAGAAAATAGCAAAATATAAGCTAAGGTTTGGAGCAAGAATATAAAGAGACAGCAGATCCACCTTTACAATGCATTGTTTTGCATGAGACCTGGTTAAGCAGCTCATTGGGGCTGGTTTCCACCTACAATTCCCCATGTTGAGCTTTCTGAGTTTGGCCATTGTGAAGGTGGCGAGTGGATGCTAGTCCCTCTTCATAGAGAGGGAGGATGAGATAAATGTGGACTTTCAGTTACATTTGTAACAAGATTTGTATATTTTAATATTTATGAATAGAAATATGATCACTTTAAATGTTAGTTATAAATAGCTGCTTTGAGAGTATACAATACCTGTGATATGCAAAAAGTTACCTTAAAGAAGCACTTTCTGATAGCGATCTGCTTTAGTGTTCTATTAAGAACCAAAAGCAACATGAGTTGCTCTGGAATATAGTTCCAAGTCAGGATGGTGTGCGGCTTTTTTTTAATTCATTCATGGGATGTGGGCGTCACTGGCCAAGCCAGCATTTATTGCCCATCCCTAATTGCCTTTGAGAACGTGGTGGTGAGCTGCCTTCTTGAACCGCTGCAGTTCATTTGGGGTAGGTATACCCACAGTGCTGTTAGGAAGGGAGTTCCAGGATTTTGACCCAGCGACAGTGAAGGAACGGCGATATAGTTCCAAATCAGGATGGTGTGTGACTTGGAGGAGAACTTGCAGGTGGTGGTGTTCCCATGCATCTGCTGCCCCTGTCCTTCTAAGTGGTAGAGGTCGCGGGTTTGGAAGGTGCTGTCGAAGGAGCCTTGGTGAGTTGCTGCAGTGCATCTTGTAGATGGTATACACTGCTGCCACTGTGCGTCGCTGGTGAAGGGAGTGAATTTTGAGGGTGGTGGATGGGGTGCCAATCAAGCGGGCTGCATTATCCTGGACAGTGTTGAGCTTCTTGAGTGTTATTGGACCTGCACCCGTCCAGGCAAGTGGAGAGTATTCCATCACACTCCTGATATCGGCCGTCATGAGCTCCATACTTATGTGCCAAAGTAGGGTTGTACTTAACAACTCCTGTAGAACCCTAGTATGTTTTCAGCTATATTAAAAAGGCCTGACAGGACAATCTAAAGTTTAAAAAAGTAAAAATTATATGGGCTTAGTCGTACTGCAACTGCTGTGGAGCAAAGTATTGCACGACCTTTAGGAAGTAGCCTCTCTTACACCTCCACCAGCAGCATCAGACAGTTGTTCGAGATAGTGATGAAAATGTTTGTGTGGCACAATGACAGGATCAGAAACCACAAGAATAAACACTATCAAAAATGTAAACATTGGACTGGTGCAGAAACTGGGGTTAGAATTAAGTCACAGGGATGAGGCAATGAATATTTGCTCAGACTGAGATTTCTGTCATACCTCACCAGTAGTTAGTGACAAGGTCAGTATTAATATTCAAAATCTGAGGGATAACTGGCCTGAAACCCATGTTAACTACCACGTTTGTACATCTTAAACCATTGATTGCAACTCTACCTGATCTCATTTGGCATTTCCTCTTCCTCATACTTATGTTTTTCTTTTCTGGACAGTGTGAACCAGACAATAAGGAAGATTAACAGTAGCCCAAGAATAACTCCAATTACAGCACCAGCAATGATCCCAGGATCTCTCACATCTGGAAATAAAATTAAGTTTGCAAATTAATATTGGCATCCTTGTCCAATTAAATTAATTTGAAAGAAAATATGCATCTGCTTATTTTAGTGGGAATGTGGATTTCTATTGGCACTCTTCTTGTTAAAAAAAACACTTTTTGGTGACATATGTTTTTCACCAGCTTCTTAAAGTAAGCTTATTTCTGTTTTGTGCTCATTATTGTTGAACATGGTAATTGTGAATTCAGAATTTCTATTTTGCCACTCTGTCAAGCTTGAACTATGACCCTCATAATTAAGCAGACCATCCAAATAGCATTTACTTAAAAAGATACATTTTTGGACTTTTTTTTCACATGGCACACACTAAATTTAAAAATAGGTCACATGGCACAAACATCTTCATTCTCCCCATAAGCCACCATAAATTTTATTGGCCTGTATTTTGCAGTCCGCTGTGAAGTGATGGTGCTCACCGCTAACCTTGAAAAAAGCTGCCACAAAGATCTAGTGAGTTCCGTAGTTCCCAATGCTAATTTCATTCTGGTGCCAGCTCTAGGACAGCTCCGGCATCCAGCAACAGTGATGTCATTAGGCAGGCTAAGCAGCCAATCACATTGAAGAATTCTCACAGACAGCAAATGAGGAACTAACAAGTAGGTTTTATCATTCACTTTTGATAATTTTACAGAAAGCGAAGTAGAGATTGGGACATACACTTGGGATTAAGATAGAAGCTGAAAAAGAAAAAAAAACTTTAAAAAAGATAATTTTTCTTATTTTAAAAAATTTATGGAAAAAATCTATGAAATGTTTTATCATGCAACAGAGAAATTTGCCATTCCACAAATATAAAATTAGGTTTGCAGGACCAGAGATGTTCAACAGTAATTATGACTTAGTACACTGTTAAAAACCCAGTTACACCTGATTCAACAAGGTTTAACTTTTCAAGGGTTTTTATAATGAAAACAGAGAAGAAAAAGTAGAATGTCAAATCAATGCAGTGATTTCTAATTGATTTCAATTTGTGAGGGCTTTGAAAGCAGAGGAGCAGGGACTCACTGGCAGCAACTGCTGGATTTCCACATTTAATGCCACATGTACAAACGACAGAAGTTCCTGTCAGTTTCACAAAGTAATGATGGCGATCCCTGACAGTTTCACTGTCATTACAACAGCAAAATCTGGGTAATTGTGAATAAATCTGATTTAAGCTGTATCGTTGCCTGCGCACTTTTGAGTGCAATCCCCAAATTCTTTGATTTTGTTTATTCAGTGAAATAACTCACGCATAATCGCAATATTAATGAAGCAGCTTGCTTCCCCTGCTTCATTCGTGGCACTGCACTGATATTGTCCAGCATTTGCATGGCTCAAGTTCCTCAGAAACAGCATTTCTGGAGTTTTTGAATCTGAAAAAGCAAGTACAACGTAGTTACATGGTGAATTCTGCACGGGGCATTTGACAAGGCAACAATTCAAAGATTATCTCAAAGAGTAAATTACTGCAAATTAAACCTTGAGTGATTGGTAGAAGGATTAGAGGGGACATGTGGAAAAACTTTCACCCAGAGGGTGGCGGGTGTCTGGAATTTACTGCCCGGATCGGTGGTGGAGGCAGAAACCCTCAACTCTTTAAAAAGGTACCTGGACACGCAACTGAAGTGTTGCAACCTGCAAGGCTACAGACCAGGTGCTGGAAGGTGGGATTAGATTGGGCAGCTAATTTTTTCTGCAAGCGCAGACACGACAGGCTGAATGGCCTCCTTCTGTGCCGTAACTTTTCTATGGTTCTATGGTTTAAGATGGAAATGAAGATGTGCAGGTGGAAGGAGTGGCAGTGGGAGAGCATTTTAGTGGTAGTGATCATAATTCAGTCAGTTTTAACTTAATTATGGAAAAGGACAAGGATAGAACAGGAGTTAGAGTTCTCAGTTGGGGCTAGGCCAATTTTACTAAGCTGAGGAGTGAGTTAGCGAAAGTGGACTGGAAACAGCTACTTGAAGATAAATCAGTGTCAGAGCAGTGGGAGGCATTCCAATGGGAGATTCAAGGGGTTCAGAGTAAACACATTCCCACAAAGAAAAAGGATGAGATGGCCAAATCTAGAGCCCCATGGATGTCAAGGAGCTTACAGGGTAAGATAAGGCAGAAAAGGAAAGTTTATGTCCGACACCGAGAACTCAATACTACAGAAAGCTGAGAAGAGTATAGAAAGTGGAGGGATGAAATCAAAAAGGAAATTAGGAAAGCTAAGAGAGAGCATGAAAGAATAATGGCAAGCAAAATCAAGGTGAACCCAAAGATGTTTTATCAATACATTCAGAGTAAGAGGATAACTAAGGAAAGAGTAGAGCCCATAAAATATCAAATAGGTAACCTATGTGTAGGGGTGGAAGATGTTGGTATTGTTCTTAATGAATACTTTGTGTCTGTCTTCACAAAAGAGGGACGATGCAGATATTGTAGTTAAGGAGGAGGAGTGTGAAATATTGGATGTGATAAACATAGGGAGCAAGGAAGTATTAATGGAATTAGCATCCTTGAAAGTTGATAAATCACCAGGGCTGACTGTTAAAAGACGCAAGAGATGAAATAGCAGATGGTCTGACCATCATTTTCCAGTCCTCACTGGATACAGGTGTGGTGCCGGAAGATTGGAGGACTGCTAATGTTGTACCTCTATTAAAAAAGGGAGCAAGGGATAGACCGAATAATTACAGGCCAGTCAGTCTAACCTCAGTAGTGGGCAAATTATTGGAATCTATTCTGAGAGATAGGATTAACTGTCACTTAGAAAGGCACAGATTAATCAAGGATAGTCAGCATGGATTTGTTAAGAGAAGATCTTGTCTAATCAACTTGATCGAATTTTTTGAAGAAGTAACAAGGAAGATAGATGAGGGTAGTGCAGTTGATGTGGTCTACATGGATTTTAGCAAGGCTTTTGACAAGGTCCCACATGGCAGACTAGTTAAAAAAATAAAATCCCATAGGATCCAGGGAAATGCAGCAAGGTGGCTACAAAATTAGCTCAGTGGCAGGAAACAAAGGGAAATTGTTGATGGGTGTTTTTGCGATTGGAGGGCTGTTTCCAGTGGCGTTCCGTAGGGCTCAGTACTGGGTCCCCTGCTTTTTGTGGTATATATTAACGATTTGGATGTAAATGTAGGGGGCATGATCAAGAAGTTTGAAGATGATACAAAGATTGGCCGTGTGGTAGATAGCGAGTAGGATACCTGTAGACTGCAGGAAGATATCAATGGACTGGTCAGGCGGGCAGAAAAGTGGCAAATGGAATTCAACCCGGAGAAGTGTGAGGTGATGCATTTGGGGAGGTCAAACAAATCAAAGGAATACACAATTAATGGGAGAATACTGAGAAGTGTAGAGGAAGTGAGGGATCTTGGAGTGAATGTCCACAGATCCCTGAAGGTAGCAGGACAGGTCGATAAGGTGGTTAAGAAGGCATATGGAATCCTTTTCTTTATTAGCCAAGGTATAGAATATAAGAGTCGGGTGATTATTCTGGAAATGTATAAATCATTGGTTAGGCTACAACTTGAGTACTGTGTGCTGTTCTGGTCACCTCATTACAGAAAGGATGTAATTGCACTAGAGAGGGTACAAAGGAGATTTACGAGGATGTTGCCGGGACTGGAAAAATGCAGCTAGGAGGAAAGATTGGATAGCCTGGGGTTGTTCTCCTTGGAACAGAGAAAGCTGAGGAGAGATCTGATTGAAATGTGCAAAATTTTGAGGGACTTGGATAGAGTGGAAGTGAAGGGTCTGTTTCTTAGCAGAGAGGTCAGTTGACAATATTGAAAATGCTGGTCCCTTTAATTAAACAGGACTCATTTCAGTGTTAATAGAAAGCAGGTGATGCTCATTATAGTTTTGTATTTAAAGGCTGGGTTTTTAGTCAGTTGGGGAGTTGTCTCTAGACAGAGAGTTAGTCCAGAAAGACAGAGTGGGAACTGATGTTTGGACTGAAATATGAATCGCCAATAAAGCAGTTGTGGATCAGAGACTGTCATTGGCTTCCTCATTTTGGTGACTGGACATCTGCCTGTGATTGGTAGAAAGATTAGAGGGGAGATAAGGAAAAACGTTTTCATCCAGAGGGTTGTGGGGATCTAGAACTCACTGGCTGAAAGGGTAGTTGAGGCAGAAACCCTTAACTCATTCAAAAGGAGTCTGGATACGCACTTCAAGTGCCGTAATCTGCAGGGCTGCAGAACGAATGTTCGGAAGTGGGATTAGGATGGGTGGATTGTTTTTTGGCTGGCACAGACATGATGGGCCAATTGGCCTCTTTCTGTGCTGTAAACCTTCTATGATTCTATGTTTGCAACTTTGGAAAATTTCTATCACATGTTTGCTAAATGTATTTTGGAGCAATTTTTCATGCTATAAGATATTTTCACTGAACTATGTTCCCACTCAGAACTCTTTATCTTTGTGAGGTTTTTTTCTTCCTTTCCTTTTCCTGTGTTTCTTTTAGGTACATGACATATCCGGACCAATAGGCAAGCAAATGACCACCTTCCAGGTCTAAATAAGTGTCACTTAGTCACTGGACACTAGGAAGTGCTTGAATGTCCCAATGTAAAATTGCTTCTGAATTTCTATCTCTGTCTTTGTTGGAAAGCACTTAGTCTTTGCTCTGTACCTCCCTTGCTGGCATAACAGTGATCAGGAGCTCACTGCAAGGGGAAATGTATTGCGCAGTCCTTCACTGTCTGCCAGTATTGGATGTTAGATGTTGTGTATGGAGTTGTCCATATTATTTTAAATTCTAATCATCCTCAAATAGTTAACATTCAAAAATAGTGTAATTATGGAAAACTAAGGGAACATAACATCAGAGGGAGAGCATCCTCGCTGCAGCACTGTAACTCATCTGGATATTTCAGCGACACTACTGTTGCTCACATACATTTTTCATTAAACAAAAAGCAAAAAAGACCACGGGTGGTGGAAAGCTGAATTAAAAACAAAAATAAAATGCTGGAAGCACTCAGCAGAGCAGCCAGCACTAGTGGAGAGAACAGATGTTTCATCTGTGAATTCTTTGCCAGAATTGGATGATATCACAGATGGACAGCTTTTTTAAAAAAAATGCCTTATGTCTGTAATGTCTCCCACTTCCAATGAACGGTCCGTATCTGAAAAATCTGTTCTCTTAACAGATGCTGGCTAACCTGTTAAACGTTTCGAGTACTTTCTTTAGCCGTACAAATCTGATTTGAAATCCTTTGTACTATACAAAAATGAGTATAAGCAGAATACCCTGATTTGGAAAATGCGTCCTATGTGGGATTAGAATAAATCCAGTCTTCTGTAAAATTTTATTCACCAACCTATGCTTAAACTGGTACCAACTTTGGCTTGGTGTTCTTCTGTTTCTGAAACATGTTTCCAACTATACACGATGGGATCAGTGCCTTTCTCTGATTTACACTGAAGTTTGATATCATTTCCTTGTAGTAACTGCCCTTGGGTCCAACACTTGGGCTTAGAAGGTCTGACTGAAGTAGAACAGAGATATTTTGATTGAGATCTCACATTTTAATCGGTATATTGCATTTTATAACAGGTGTGATTAATTGTCTTCATTATAGCTGGTTAAAATGCACATTGGGTAAATGGTAGGAATTCAGATATATTAGTACAGTATAGGCACATCTGTGTACTGTATGATCTGTGCAACTGTCCATAAACTCTTATTTGTCAATCATATATGTATTACAAATAGGTACAAGCGGTGTTTCCCACAGGAGCAGAAGAGGTATTTGATATCAAAAGAGCATTGATGATAAAGAAGCTGCATTTGAAAGCACAATAGCTTGTTTCATTTGTTTAGCTGGATCTGCCACAGCTTCATACGTTCAGACACCATTATTTGTTAACACTTCACTCCACAAGGCACATATACACCAGACAGAATACCATGAGATCAATGCAGGGCACATATGAACCAACCTCATAACCTTTTAGAAAGAACAAAATTAAAATATTTTATTTACTTCTATTATGAAAGCCATTATAAAAGTGCTTCCACCATTGTTTCTGATCGGATATTCTATCTTCTAACAAACCCCAAGATAAAACACGCTCTCCTAATCTCTCCTTTGTTTGTTGTATGATTATTTCAAATTAATGCCCTCTAGTTTTTCCTGACTGACCGATCATATTAAAACTCCTTAGAATTTTTGAAAGCCTTTCTTGAATCTCCTCTTAAACTTCTTTGTTCGAAGAAAAAGAGCCCCAGTTTCTCTAGCCATCCCTCATAAGTAAACTCTCACACCAGAGAGCAGCAGTGGAGAAGACAGGCAAAAAAATACTTTCTTGCTAGTTCTTCGGAACATACAGTAGGTGGCACTCCAGGTAAATGTACTGTTTATTTGTGCGAGCACAAATCAAAGACTGTCACCATTCCACTTGTATCTTAAAATAAATCAAATCCATGATTTGACCTGTAGATGACCTTGACTTTGGCATGTTTCCCCCAGGGTTGAGGAAAATCGGCTTCTAATATAATTAAAGAAGGTGAGATGTTGTATTTCAACAGTGCCTTTCATGAGCTATGGACGCCCTCAAGTGCTTAAGAACTTTTTTTATTTTTGAAGTCTAGTTACTGTTGGAAATGTAGGGAACACAACTGCTGGTTTCTACACAGCAAGATCCCGCAAACAGCAATGTGATTTTAAAAAAATCCAGATAATCTGTTTTTCATGATGTGGATTGGGTGATAGGTGTCAGCCAGCACAGGAGGGCAGGCAGGACCTTGATTTAATGTCTCATTTGAAAGATGTTCCGTAATAAGGGGTTAAAATTATAGTTGCTAATATAACACGATAAATAAAATCTATAAATCAGCATCTAACTTATGTCTGTGTTCTTCATATTGCATCTGACTCACCTACGCAAAATAGAAAACTTGTCTGACCTACAAATGACCTAGGAAGGCACAGTAGTTGTACCTAGTGGCCTTGAACAAGAAAAGTTAGTTTGCACACAGCTACACTAGAATAATATATTGTTCCTTACAGAGTATAATGCTCCTGTCCTTATAAAACAGTACATCTTCTGGCCTACTATGGGAAGTCACACAATCTAACTAAAAGATACTTTCTTAAGAATTCTCTACCCCAGAGAGCTGTGGATGCTCAGTTGTTGAGTATCTTCAAGATGGAGCTCATTAGATTTTTGGGCACTAAGGGAATCAAAGGATATGGGGATAGGGTGGGAAAGTGGAGTTGCTGTAAAAGATCCACCATGATCTTACTGAATGGCCTAGCAGGCTTCTGGGGCCATATAGTCTCCTCTGCCTCCTATTTCTTGTGTTATTATTAACTTATATAATTCCTAGAAAGCTCTGATCCCATTCCATAAAATATTCCCCTTATCCAGTAAGTCTTAATAAGTAGTCACAGACAGTATGTCACCAGTAATATGTCCTGGCAGTGCCCAAGGATTATTCAGTGATCCTCCTCTAACAATAAGTAATACTTGATGATACATGAGCATGAATCTGACACTAATTCACATTTAAAATAACAGATCTCTGAAAGGATTGTTCATGGTGAGCTAGAGAATACACTGTTTCATAACAATAGGAATTCGACCAAACAAATGTCGAACAGGGAAAGTGTTACAGGAAGTAAGCGTGACACTAAAGGAAGTGTGCACCATATGTTTAATACAACTTATCAAACTCCAGTGGCATAGTACACAAGGAATGAAGACTAAACGTAATCTTTGGGTAAAGTAAAACTTGAGGGTGGGACAATTGGACCAGGGCACAGAAATATTATTCACACCCCATTCTAACATCATTGTGATGTTTTATTATTCTTTCTACTTAAGAATCAAATATTGTGGTATTTTGGGAAACAGCAGTAGAGTTGATTGGAGCTTAGGATCTTCTCCACATAGTCTGAGGAGCTGGGATGACGCTATACTGAAACACTACAGTGCTGCCTTTATAGGGAGAGTGTAACAAAAATGTGACAAGTTTACACAAGCGAATATCATTATATATCTGAACAATGGCATATATATTGCAAACGGCATAAGTATGACAACAGGAAGTAAGGATTTAAAGACAGAAAGGTGGTACGAATGTAAGATTTTTTATTATGGGCATATCTTCAAAAATATTTTGAAAAGTGAACTAATTCTATACAACCTACTGGACTACCATAAATCAGACCAAATACCATATTGTTTAAGAATGTTTGCCACGTATTTTGACATTATTATTACACCTTTTCAATACCAAGCCCACAAAAAGGTTTAAGTACTTTAAAAAACAGTCAAATATTAAAATGAAAATCTTCTAGCCACCTACCCAAAACAACAAGATTAATAGCAGTCTTCCAGTCATAATCTCCTCCGTTTTTCACTTTGCATGTGTATAGCCCTGAGTCTGTAGAACGCAAGGAAGATATTTTAATGGACGCATCTCCCATCAGTTGATCTGCTGCAAAGGAGATTCTTCCTCTCATCTTTGGACTTATATTTTCATACACTTTACCCAAGGAATAAGTGATCACCTGTGAATCAAACAGAATAGAATTAGATCAATCTGTAATTGCATCATTGCAACTAATTTTAAGACAAAAAGTGAGCCCCTGATGTTTGGGCTCAAGATTGGTGTTACAAGGTTTGGGTCTCCCTTAGATATTCTTTCGGGTACAGTGGTACTGGTCACTCCAGTAAGCATCTGCTTTGTAATTTTACTGGATTTAACTCCCTTGTGATTTGATCAGAACTCCTTCACATGCACTTCTCCAAGATAGACTCAGAAATAGACCAGAACAAAGGATATGAAAAGGCTAGATTTCTTATGATTTTATTAGGTGGTCATCCATTCATAGGCTGCCAATTACCAAGGATGTTTGTTGGTCAAGGTAATCTCTGGCATCCTTTGAAGCTTAAACACCTTCATTGTATGCATTCATACCTGCTAGGTAACTATCAGGGACACTATTGGACAGAATGACGCTAATAGTTCTATTGAACAGAATGACAGTAGAATGTTAAACTACCTCTTACAACCTGAACATGTATATTCTTGCTTTCAGCATACCAGACTATAATGTATGTTCTCTGTAGTTTGCTATATTCCAGAAAGCTAGGTGGTGAAGGATAGAACTGGAGCCAATCTTTACACACTTTTATAAGCATTTATTTACAGAGATACATATTACAAACATGCACCTCCCAACCCAACCACAAAAGTTTCAGTCTGTTCCTATTTATAGGGGCACAAGTAAATCCCCAGTCAATGCCCATCACCTGCATACAACTAAATACAGTCAGCCAACTGTATTTAATTTTTACCCTGTGCACTGAGATCAGCAAGAAATAAAACAATACCATTGCGTAATAAACAACAAAGCTGTTTTTTGTCACAGATCGTTGTAAGGCTGTTCAAACTTTCCTCCTTTTTTTCAAGGTGGTCCCTCACTGGGAGATAATGAGTTACATTGCAACACAAAACTACAACTGAAAGACAGAAATGAAGTCATATTCACAGCAACGACTGACAAAAATGGTAGGACAGGTTATAAAAAAGGACCCCAGTCATGATTTGTGCTGAAAGAAAAAAAAACTCAACACATCAGATTCAACACAGTTTTTGGTAGCAAACATTTATTTAAAAATTCTAACCAATGGCAAACATACAGTTCTCTCACCATCAATTGCCATTAGTTATACAAACTTGCTAACTTCCTTTGTTCTGGGCAGGAGACAGTCATTTTTCAAAAGTCTTTCAAGAAATGTTGCTGAACTTCTTGGTGCTGCTTCTGCCGGGACCTGATGGGGAAAATGGTGTCAAAAAGAAGTGTAAATGGAGTAGAGCTGTGAAACTGATATAAAGCTGCTCTCCTGAAACTTCCACTAACATATAAAGGAAGGCCTTTGAAGTGATGAAAATAAAGCCAAAGATGCAATAAAAATTCAAAAAGACGTACTCAATGTCAGAGATATCATAAAAGCAATGAACAACTAGTCAAGAAAGAACGGGAAAAGAAAATAATTTTCTCAGTAAAGGTATCCGGCCACTAACAGAAAGGTACCGATGTTGATGAAAGAAGACAAAAGAGCTAGTCAACTTCTTACTGAAGCCATATTAATGAGACGCTCGGGGAAAGAAAGGTCATCAGAGCTCTAATAAACTAAATTTTTTCAAGGGATGTGTCGCCAAGTACTTTTCCTGACGTGGATGACAAGCAACGTCCTACTGGATGAACAAAATAAAGAATGAATAGTTCACTTCCTGAAAAAGTTCCCGTTCTACTTGCTATTTCTGCCCTATACTGTCACCAGCGCAAAAACATCACGGCCTGGAGTTTTCACTTGGTTAAGCTGGTTTCTCAGCACAATTCGGCCAAAATCAGCGTAACCGGCGCAAAAACTCGCAGAATTTTAAGGGCCATTTGCTTTCAGTGCAACTTGAATTTTCGCGATCCTTTGTGCTTGTTTTAAAAATATCTCACGAGAAGCAGGCTCCACCCCCACCATAATTAGCCACTCCAACAGCATGAATTAGTCACCATTGGGAGTTTCCGCCAATTGTGCTCATTTGTGGGCCTTGAGGGAGGCTTTAAAAATTAAGCTGGTTCTGTTAGGTGCAAGGACACTAAAAGTAAGTTTTAAAAGCTTTTAAAGGTGATCTTAGTTTTAATTTATTAAGAAACAGACTCATGTACCCCGATAAAACTAGAAAATAGTTTTATATATGTTTTCAAGTGAATTTGAGTGCTTTAAAATCAATTCCTCAGAGATGGTGGATTGACACAATAATTAAAAATGCTTATTTTTTATGATAAACCTACTTTCAGCTGTTTTAATTAAATGTCACCAAGTTACTACTTCTAAATATATGAAGGGAAATTTTTAAAAGTTAATTTTTTAAAAAAATATTTCATTTTAACACGTTACCTAACTGTGTTGGCTCTTGGCAGATTTTGCATTTAGCTAAATGCAAATGAGTTCGAATGGAAACTTGAGGGAGAAATAACACTTTTCAAAACAGATGTAACTTTGGACACAATTTGCGTGGGAATTGGCAAAGCAGAAACTTTACCCCCATATTCACTAGCATAGGCTGTATAACCCATTCCTACTGGTTGAAGTGGCAAAGTTAAATAATTTGATGTAACATCTGCTTGCGTGTTTTAACTGTCTGCTGCCTTTAAGTCAAAATGCTATGCGTCAGAATGTGCAGCTGTGGCATAATTATCTAAAATGCCTTAATCCCTAACGTACTGAAAATTGACCAGTGATGTCTATGTTTACATGTTGAGCAATATCCTTTAAAATGAATAATAAAATGTGTGGGTTTTGCATGTAGTAGCAGCAGAGATCATTGCTGGAGGATGGTTGGAAGACCACATGGAATTTTATGTTGCTCATACTAATATTTCCTTATCGCTGACCCTACGGGCAAAAAGGGTGTTGCTTAGAAAAATTTTGAAGCTATTATGTGACGCTTTCAAAATCAAAATCCCACTAACTCAAATGATTCAACTCCTTTCACAATGGTCCATAGTTCCAGTATCTGCTAAATGGTCACAGAACATTTTCATGTGGTGATGAATTATTTCTTTCAGTTCCCTTTATTTCTTTCCAGAATTCTGGCAATAACATCCATGAAGTGAACTGTGATTTATTCCAGTTGCCGCGTTATTCTCCCTTGGTGTCAAAAAATGCCCTGCCCACAATCTGTCCAGTTGAAAATCAGGTAGTGTACATCAATAAAATAGAGGCAAAAAAAGAATGAGGAAATAAAGAACCGGCTATGGAGGTCCCCTGATGAGAGTTATGGGAGCTGAATCTTTATGAAAGCCCTGTGGCTCTAAACAAAACATTAGGTCAGCTTTAAATTCAGTTAAATCCAACCGTTTTGTTCACCCTAGTCATTCAGTTAGCAAATCCATAGAATCAGGGCTTGTCATATAAACATTGCCCTGGTGCAATAACATTTTTCCAGCCTTATTTTTCCACTTAGCTCTCTACTTTTGCTTACTTATATACTCAGTGAAGTCAGTTTGAACATGGACTTTAGAACAATTCTAATGTGCCATTTGGATTTGGATTTCCAAAAGGCATTTGAAAGTGCCACATAAAAGGTTACTACACAAAATAAGAGCTCATGGTTTTGGGGGTAATATATTAGCATGGATAGAAGATTGGCAAACTAACAGGAAACAGAGAGTTGGGATAAATGGGAATTTTCATGTTGGTAAACTGTAACTAGTGGGCTTCCCCAGGGATCAGTGCTAGGGTCTCAACTATTTACGATCTATATTAATGTCTTGGATGAAGGAACCGAGTGTATTATAGACAAATTTGCTAACGATACAAAGATGGGTGGAGGACGCAAAGGGATATAGATAGGTTAAGTGAGTGGGCAAAAATTTGATAGATGGAGAATAATGTGGGAAAATATGAGGTTATCCACTTGGTGGGAACAATAGAAAAGCAGAATATTATTTAAATAGAAATTGCAGAATGCTGTAATACAGAGGGATCTGGGTATCCTTATACAGCAATCACAAGAAGTTAGCATGCAGGTACAGCAAGCAATTAAGAAGGCAAATGGAATTTTGGCATTTATTGCAAGGGGGTTGGAGTATAAAAGTAGAGAAGCCTTGCTACAACTGTAAAGGGCATTGGTGAGACCGCACCTAGAATACTGCATACAGCTTTGGTCTCCTTATTTAAGTAGGGATATACTTGTATTGAAGCCGTCCAGAGAAAATTCCTGGGATGAAGGGGTTGACTTGAGGAAGGATTGAGCAGGTTGGGCCTATACTCATTGGAGTTTAGAAGAATGAGAGGCGATCTTATTGAAACATACAAGATTCTGAGGGGGCTTGATAGGGTAGATGCTGAGAGGATGTTTCCCCTCATAGGGGAATCTAGAACTAGGGGTCACATTTTCAAAATAAGGGGTCTCCCATTTAAGATGGCGATGAGGAGGAATTTCTTCTCTCAGAGGGTTGTTAATCTTTGGAATTCTCTTCCCCAAAGAGCAATGGAAGCTGGGCCATTGAATATATTCAAGTCTGAATTAGACGGATTTTTGATCTACAAGGGAGTCAAGGGTTATGAGCGTCAGGGAGGAAAGTGCAGTTAAGGCCACAAGCAGATCATCCATGATCTTATTGAATGGCGGAGCAGGCTCTAGGGGCTGAATTGGCCTACCCCTGCTGCTATTTCTTATGATTTTATTTGAAACCATAAATGGAACACTAAATATTTGTCAGTACCAGTGAGTAACCTCGCTTAAATTGTCACATAAATACATGTTTCTCTAAACAGAAAATGTTGCAGTCTTTCCATTGTAAAGAGAAGGCAAGGACTATGAATATTGATTGAAATAATTATGAATGACAACAAATGCTTTGTTGCACATTTTCTGCTTGGACAAATGTGGATTAAGGAAAGCCAGCACAAATGTGTTAAGAGCAAATAGTGTTTAACTAATTTGATTTAGTTCTTTGATGAAGTAACAGAGAGGTTGATGAGAGTAATGCATTTGATGTGGTGTACATAGACTTTCAAAATGTGCTTGATAAAGTGCCACAAAACAGGTTTGTCAGCAAAGTTGAAGCCCATGGAATAAAAGGGACAGTGGTAGCATGGATACAAAGTTGGCTGAGTGACAGGAAATAGAGAGTAATGGTGAATGGTTGTGCCATGCCCAGCAAAGACATATCATATTCCTAACTTTTAAGATATAAACTTTATTCAATATGGAAGCTTTGAAATTGACTTTTCCTTTATAAAAGTGGACAATGTGCTGCAAAGATGGCCACCAAAGGTCAGATGACCTGGCCTGTGTATTCAAAAACTGTCTCACTGTCTCAAAAGGACAGAAGGATATATTCCAGACTAAGAGGTGTTAACTACACCTATCCTGAAACAATCAAGATACATTCCTAAATTGAATGGTTTTCTTCTAATACAAAGAAAGTGTGAAGTAGCCACATCATAACAGAATAGTACCCATCCAGACATCCATAAATAGCCATGGATTCCACATCCTGGTCCATTGTGTGGTCACACCAGGGGAGAAGGCCATGTGTGAAATAACAGAAATGCTCATGTGATGAATTTTTACCTTATAAGGCAACCCTCTGGAGAGAGACAGATCATAACAACATCAAAAAAGCAGTCCAGCCAGTGGCTGTGGAAAGAAGTCCAGCCAGACAAGGAAGGAGCCCTGCTGCTAATCCTGCACTTCAACTGGCTGATCAGAGAACTGAAAGTAACCACCACCTCCAGTCTGAAGTCTTAACCACCAGAAATCTATAACACCTCAACAAGTTCAAGACCACAAACACCCAGGCCTGCACCTTTAAAAGTGACTGCCCTTCCGAGACGATTCAACAGGTTTACCTAAACCGTGAACACCTACCTCACTTTAAACCACTTACCCATGTCCCTCTCTATCTATCTATTCTTCAGGAATCATGTAAAAATAAATAGTTATCTTTTGCTTAACCTACGAGAAAACCTGTCGTTTGTGTTTATTTGACCCTAAAAACAGTCAGGGGCTAACGTATCATTTTAAACAAAACACAATTGCAGTCAGTTGGGAGATGAACAGTCGGAACCACCCCTTACCACCTGTCTGTAACCGTTGTTTTTTTGGACTGGTGGAAGTAATACAGTGGTGTTGCCCAGAGGTCAGTATTGGAAGCATTGCTTTTCTTGATAAACATCAATGACCTAGACTTGGGTGTATAGAACACAATTAATTAGGCATATAGAATCCTGGGCTTTATAAATAGGGGCATAGATTACAAAAGGAAGGAAATTAGGGTAAAACTTTATAAAACACTGGTTTGGCCTCAACTGGAGTATTGTGTTCCATTCTGAGCACGACAATTTAGAAAGAATGTGATGCATTGGAGAGGGTGCAGAAAAGATTTATCTGAATGGTTCTGGGGATGAGACACTTCAGTTACGTGGATAGATTGAAGAAGTTGGGTCTGTTCTCCTTAGAGAAGGTTGAGAGGAGTTTTGATAGAGATGTTCAAAATCATGAGGGGTCTGGAAAGAGTAGATGAGGAGAAACTGTTCCCATTGGCAGGAGGGTCAAGAACCACAGGACACTGATTTAAAGTGGTTAGCAAAAGAACCAGAGGTGACATGAGGAAAAACCTTTTTTATGTGGTGAGTGGTTAGGATCTGGAATGCACTGTCTAAGAGTGTGCTGGAAACAGATTCAAACATGGCTTTCAAAAGAGAATTGGATAATTAACTGAAGAGAAAAGATCTGCAGTGCTACAGGGAAAAGGTAGGGGAGTGGGATGACCTGAGTTGCTTTCACAAAGAGTTGGCACAGACATGACAGGCTGAATGGCCTTCTTCTGTGCTATAACCATTCTAAGATTCTATAAATGTGTTTTCTATACCAAGACTTCCAGATATCCTATGCCAGTGGCTCTCCTTAATATGCTTTGAGCAAGTGGCAAAGGTTAGTAGCAATGTTAAAACATAACACATTTCTTTGCCCTTGCAATCATGCCATGGGACACAGGGGGCATGTTAATTGGTTTTGCCTAGCAGCCATGATCTGATTGAATGGTGAAGCAGACTCGAAGGGCTGAATAGCCTCTTCTTGCTCCTATTTTTTATGTTTTTATATCCAAACACTTCCCTTAAATTGAGGAGGAGTGAAACTTCATATCAATATGCTAAGCATTCTCATGCAATTATCCCATAACACAACTTTTGATCAAACTGATAAAAGCTGTTTTGTTAATTGAGAGGTTATCATTATAAAGTTCTATTTCTGGTTAAAGATTGTCATTAATAATGAATGGACTCTGGCACTCCACTATTTAAAAAAAAACAGTTCATCAAATAATCATTAGTTAATTTGCCCAGAAGTTAAAGAATTCAACATTCGCATTTTGAACATTTGAAACTTGGTCACTTTAACAGGTGCAAATTAAAATTTAAATATTAATTATTCTTTCATCATTTATAGATTGAACCACATAATTCCATTTACACAAGAATCCCAAAAGCACACAAGCTGAGGTGAGTCAGATCAGAATGTTGCTTTTTTAGTTAATAGATAACTTCATTTACTAAAATAGCATCAACAGCCAATGGAAGGAACTGCTGCTGCAGTTGATAATAAAATGGTATCATTACCAAACTTAAATGGTCGTCTTATAACAAATCAAGGTGATGCGTGAATATTACAAGCAGCAGGATATCTGAACACATCTCTGTAGTGAGTGAAAAAGGAAATAGAATTTTTTAAAAATGAGTAAGTGAGTAAAAAGGGATGAAGAAAGTCGGAGAAAGCAAGCAAAAAGCCCCAGGGTCTTGGCTCTGTGGCAGGAACCCAGGAGAAAGAGTGGAGACAGTATAACACTACCACCAACTGGCACTTACACAGCACCTTTAGCTATACAAAATGTCCAAGGTGCTTCACAGGAGCGTAATCAGACAATACTTGACACCAAGCTACAAAAGGAGATATTAGGCAGATGATCAAAAGCTTGGTCAAAGAGGTAGGTTTAAGGAGCGTCTTAAAGGAATAAAGAGAGATGGAGAGGCAGAGAGGTTTAGGGAGGGAATTCCGGAGCTTACGGCCTAGACAGCTGAAGGCATAGCCACCAATGGTGGGGTGATTAAAATTGGGGATGCGCAAGAGGTCAGAATTGGAGGAGCGCCAATATCTCAGAGGGTTATATGACTGGAGAAGGTTACAGAGAGCTTTTAATAAAGTAAGGCAAAGTGTCAGCATGAAAACATTGGCTGATTTCTATAAAAGTAAACACAGTGAACATCTGTAGCTCACACCATGTTTATTGAGAAGTTTATACATTTTAAGCACATGTTTAAAATACCTTCAAAATCTTAGTCAGTTCAGGTTGAAACATGTGTTAAACAAAATTTGTTTTAAGTTTCCTAGATTCTTGACATAATAGCATATGCCATTGATGTTTGTGAAAAAGGTTAAAAGATCATTATACATTTCTTGAGGTCACTAGAATGGACAGGATATTGAATGATTTGGCACTCTGCAAAGGAAGGGCTGAGTTTCATTGGTCTGTTAGTCCTCTGGCTTCATTTTTACGCACATGTCACTTTATGTAAACTTTCAATTCACATTTCAACTTTTCTAACTTCAGTACCAATGTGGATGTGAATTCAGGCTGGGGATAAAGGTAAATATAGAGATCGAGCACACTGACTTTATTGGATTGTGTCATGCAGTCCCCCACCTGCCAAGAATGAGGCATATTAATTTTGTCATATGAACATTGATTTTAAACTGTTGCTGGGAAGAAGAGAAGGTCTGTTATAAGGGCTGCCAGACACTTAGTTGAAAAACATTTGCATACTAACAGACAGTGCTTGTGGAAACAAAAGGACCATTCCCTGACACATTCAACCCACAATGGATTTTGATCACCAGATATTGAAGGTGTAAGGAAGAGCATTCCAGAGACTGCTAAGGTGATACAATCCACAAGAGCCAGGACTGGTTAAACCAGCTGGTCATATGACTAACTGGCTGGCCCAAGGTTTTTTGAACTAGCCACAGAGTTTTTGAACTCAGAAAAGACTGTTTGCTCCTGGAGTGAGAAAATCTCTTCTGTCTGCTCCCATCTCTTTCTCAAAAGCCTCTGGACCCACTGAGAACACATGAACTTCAAGAGAGAAAAGTCTCCTACATCGAACAAGGTTTAAGAATACTGGGCCCCAACAAAAAGCATGACCTACCTAAAATCAAGAGCAATCAAGCTCAAAGAACAGTAACCAAAACGATCTTCAGATATTGCCTCAAACTTTTCCACTGTATTTCTTCTGCTCTTTTCTGTCTCTATCTGCATGTGTGTATCGCGTATTCATGATAGCGTGGGCATGTCACATATAGGTGCTAACCGAATTAGAGTTTAAGTTTAATAAAGTTCAACCTTTTTTCTTGAAACCTAAGAAAGCCTGTTTGTCTAGTTTCTTTGCCTTATAATTGGAAGTTAGTGAACAAGGATTCACTAAGGGGAGCTAAAGAATGGTGTGTTGAAAATTAAACCCTGTTACGGTAAGACGAGGTGAAGGCTGAGAGGGAACCCTAGACCCCTTTCTCACCGGGCCATAACAGATTGGAACTTGCTTAAAGTTGAAAGTGTTCATTTTGAGAAATGATCTACCTTTGTTCATTTATACATAAAAAATGAAAAAGTAGCAACAGTCCCACTTACAACATTCAGCTAATCACTGACTGCTAACAAGTGATATTGCAGTACTCCAGTTTAGCAAAGAGAATTCATGTAAAATATAGGAACAGGAGTAGGCCATTTAGCCCTCACTAGCATCATGTAGCATCACTAACATGTGCTTGCACGTGTAAAACCATTGGACCAACAACTGAAGACACTATAGAGTCCTATTATTTCCATTTTCAATTTGTAGCCAGTCAGAATAAGGGCTAATAAGCAATAACTTAAAGGGCCAAAACATGTTTTTCTCCCAGTCACACACCTCCTTGTAGCCCATTTCTGGCAGCAATGTAGGGAAGTACAGCAATTTACCTCTGTGTGACTGCTGGCAGTGGCATTTAGGAGGAGGGATTAAATTACTCCCTGTTCCATGCTGTTGGTCTCCAAAGCCAATCTATTCATGTGTAAGTTGTTTTATGTCCATGATCTTAACTCATGAAGTACACAGTGACTTTCTTCTGTTTGCCTCTTTAAGTGTGAAGGCGTGGTTCTGCCTGAAAGATTATTCAAGCTCCTTTTACATTTACTCATATTGTTAAACTACCAGCTACTAACGAAGGAGGATTCTACTTGAAAAGTCAACCTGCCTTTCCTCTCTACATATACTAACTGATCAGTGTATTTCCAGAATTGTCTATTTTTATTTCTGCCTTCTAGAATTTGCAGTTTTTTTTCTTTTTTTATTTGCCTAATGAAACCTATACTCATATGAAAGACGGAGCTGGAGCAACAGCAGAATTTGATCCAGTGTTCATCGAGGTGAGAGCTGAATGCGACACAACAACAACAACAACTTGTATTTATATAGTGCCTTTAACATAGTAAAATGCCTCAAGGTGCTTCATACAGCATTTAATAATCTTTCTGTTCCTAAATTAGCATGAAATGTTGTAAATATCAGATACTTTCTCTGAGAATCTTAACATTCATCAAATACAATTGCATTCTAACCAATAAACGCTAGACAAACATATGAGGGTGAAAAGATTAAAAGAATATGCTGATAGGGTCCGATAAGGGAGAGTGGGAGGAGGTTTGCGTGGAGCATAAACACTGATGTGGATACTGTGAATTCAGTATAATTCTATGTAATCTTACATTCACCTACTAATTACAATTCCAGATCCAAGCCTGAGATGGGTTTAATACATTAACTCTGGTTGTTCCATTGCTAAATTTAATCTATGGAGAGAGCAGCTAGTTTTACTTGTTGATCAGTGTGTAAATTGAGAAAAACTGGATTATGCATTTATTTTATAGTTTTATATTTTATATTTTACTCATTGAATTGTTAACTGGCCTGTAGTAAAAAGATCAGCAAATGGGCTAACGCTATCTGCAGCGTCCAGAGGTCCTGAGAGATGTGACGAGGCGACACAATGATACTCCCATCTCATTAATTTCCTCCAAAGCAGTGAGTTCCCTTTTCAGCCATATTGTAGGTGGAGTGATTGAGTAGAGTTTAGATTGCAAACAGTTCCCACATGAGAGGAAGGGAAAGGACAGGCCAGTCAACCCAAGCTAACACAGGCCTGAGAGGAGGTCACATTTCCATTTCTTTTTCAAGGAAACAGTATGCAAGCATAACATTTAGGATGATGCAGTGATGTTTATTAGCATTGAGGTGATGCAGGGATACATTGAAACATTAACACATTGTGCCACTGCAGCAGGTTTGCTGTTCGCATTCGACTAAGTTCTGGATGTACCCGTCAGTGGTCAGGCACAAGTTGGGAGAAGGGAGTCAAATCAAAGAAAAGTCATCCTTGGGCTACTGTAACATGCCCCCGAGCTGTGGGTTCAGAATGTCATTGGCAGAATATTATTCACTCTCATGCCCGCCCTTGGCCGTACTGTGTTCCTTGGACATTGTATACATTTTTTAAAAAGACACAACTGCATCAGCAGATTCCTGATGGAAGCAAATTGTTGCCATTTCCCATTGTTTTTGCAAAAGTAGATAGGAAAATGTAAAGGTAAAATTTCAATGAGAATGGGACAGACAGGGTCTTCTAACAAGATGATAAGCAAACATGCTAAGGCCATACATATTCAGGATCTGGGAACCCTGAGGGGATGTATTCTGGTCACAGAACTGACATAGTATCTTCAAAAGCACCATTATTTAATTGAGTAGGCATGAATCAAAATCTTTGGGAACTCTGGTTCAAATGCTTAGATCATTATTTCCCACCCAGTTTATGTTAATCAGTGCAGTATTTAAAGAAAATCCATTGCAATCCTTCACAAGTGAGGAACTCACCTGAGAACTTTTTGCCTCAAGCAACCATTAGTTACTAAATAAATAAAAAGGCATGGAATCAGAAAAGAATATTTGTCCCACCAAGGCTGTTTCTTGCACCGATCATGTGAAAGCTGTCTAACCGTGATGTGTACCATACCCATTTAATTGCCTAAATCAGTGTTCTAGAGAAGTGCATCGTTAGTTCCATTGAGCCCACTCTACCATCTTATTAGCCATTGCAGCTCTATCTTTTTAATTCTTATTTCCTTCCTTTTCTTCACATCCTTACTTCCCAAGTAAACCCCTCAATTGGCTTTTATGTGTGGCCTTCTGGGCTGTGTGTTTCATATTCTCACATGCCTTTGTATGAAGAAATTTTTCTTGGATTCACTTCTAACTAGCTTAAAACTTGAATTCTAAGATCATGTTCCCTTAATCTAGATTTCTCCTGTAAAGGAAAGAGGTGTGCCCTATCTACCCAGTAAATTCCCTTTGTTATTTTATACATCTTAATAAAATCACCCTCAACCTCCTCATCTCCATGGAATATAATCCAAGTTTACCCATTCTCTCAACATTCTGCATTCCAGTTTTCAGTCTGCTGAATCTTTGCCAAGGCCAATGTATCCTTCTAAGGATGGAACACTCAAGAAAGAACACCAGGGGGCTAAAATACATCATTGGAAGGTATCAGCCGCCTGTTATACGCCCTGCTTGACTTGCCTTTCCATTCAATGAGCCGGGTGTCTAACCAGTGGCTATTCCACTTCTATTCGTTTTACTGCCCCGCCCCCTGCCGAAATTGAATTTTAACCCCTATAATCCAGAGGAGAAGCAGCCGGTGCTCTGTAAAACCACAACTGCACTTCCTTGCTCTTATATTCTGTACCTCTTGTGATGAAGAGTAAATCTGACTCCTCAAACATAAGCAAAAATTCCCACGTCTGTTATTTTAGCATAAACATTAATCTGCTTAATATAAATGGATTAGAGCTCAGAGGCAGGCCTTTCTGAAGTTGGGAAATCTTGTCATGAATGTAACTGCCTTGTAACAGGGTTATGTTAATATAAACTGGTGCCTGGTGCATCCAGACTTTTTATAATGAAGGGAATTACGAAAAGCCTTGCTGTGTGTTTAAATTGCAGAGTAGGGTTAAAGGTTAATCATGTGCCTGCTGGGTAAACTAAAATGTAATATGACACAATGTAGCTATTTCATTGAACATTAACACAATTAGAATATTAATTGACTCTAATGTAAACATCTGAGAAAGGAATGCTCACCACTTTCTGATTGGGTTCAGAGTCTTGCAAAAGCCATTCAATATCCAGATTCTTTGATACTAAACGACCAAAGCGATGCTGACATGGTAGAACAACATCCTGCTCCTCAACCTTCCTTATTTCAGACTGGGCCATTGCAATCCACAAGCGAACACAACCTATGTCCCAAAGAGAAAGGAGCAATGTTAGGTACAGTGTCAGAACATATGAAATCAGAGTCCACATGTGCAATACTTCCAAACCTGTATGACTTGCCATGCCATGAACTCACCCAGTCCAGTTAATCTCCAAAAAGACAAATCTTTGTGAACTGTCTCCCTATTCTCTATGGTTACACAAAAGTTTAAACAAAGAAATAGGTCATTTGGCCTGACCAGTCCATGTTGGCATTTACTCTCCATGTGAGCAAATAGTTCAAATCATATGTACCCATTCTGTTCATCTATCTATCCAATCTGTTATTGAATATAAAACGTACATAGAAAGGTCATGACCTAATATTGCCATCAGCATTACAATTATGACTACCTGTTTGCATTCCACAGATGACATAGCTAGCAAGCACAGAACTACAGTAATCATTAGTCTATTAGCACATTTAGCCTCAGCCTCAAGAAAACGAACATCATGGGGCAGGATGTCAGAAATGCTCCATCCATCAATATTGGCGACCACGCTCTGGAAGTGGTTCAAGAGTTCACCTACCTAGGCTCAACTATCACCAGTAACCTGTCTCTAGATGCAGAAATCAACAAGCGCATGGGTAAGGCTTCCACTGCTATGTCCAGACTGGCCAAGAGAGTGTGGGAAAATGGCGCACTGACACGGAACACAAAAGTCCGAGTGTATCAGGCCTGTGTCCTCAGTACCTTGCTCTACGGCAGCGAGGCCTGGACAACGTATGCCAGCCAAGAGCGACGTCTCAATTCATTCCATCTTCGCTGCCTTCGGAGAATACTTGGCATCAGGTGGCAGGACTATATCTCCAACACAGAAGTCCTTGAAGCGGCCAACACCCCCAGCTTATACACACTACTGAGTCAGCGGCGCTTGAGATGGCTTGGCCATGTGAGCCGCATGGAAGATGGCAGGATCCCCAAAGACACATTGTACAGCGAGCTCGCCACTGGTATCAGACCCACCGGCCGTCCATGTCTCCGTTATAAAGACGTCTGCAAACGCGACATGAAATCGTGTGACATTGATCACAAGTCGTGGGAGTCAGTTGCCAGCATTCGCCAGAGCTGGCGGGCAGCCATAAAGACAGGGCTAAATTGTGGCGAGTCGAAGAGACTTAGTAGTTGGCAGGAAAAAAGACAGAGGCGCAAGGGGAGAGCCAACTGTGCAACAGCCCCAACAAACAAATTTCTCTGCAGCACCTGTGGAAGAGCCTGTCACTCCAAAATTGGCCTTTATAGCCACTCCAGGCGCTGCTTCACAAACCACTGACCACCTCCAGGCGCGTATCCATTGTCTCTCGAGATAAGGAGGCCCAAAAGAAGAATTAGCACATTTATGACATGCATACACTTCTAATCTTCACTCTCTGTTAGCCATATAACTGTAAGTCTTCTTCTTCTTCTTTGGCCTTCTTGTCTCAAGAGACAATGGGTAAGCGCCTGGAGGTGGTCAGTGGTTTGTGGAGCAGCGCCTGGAGTGGCTATAAAGGCCAATTCTAGAGTGACAGACTCTTCCACAGGTGCTGCAGAAAAATTTGTTTGTCGGGGCTGTTACACAGTTGGCTCTCCACTTGCGCTTCTGTCTTTTTTCCCGCCAACTACTAAGTCTCTTCGACTCGCCACACTTCAGCCCCACCTTTATGGCTGCCCGCCAGTTCTGGCGATCGCTGGCAACTGACTCCCATGACTTGTGATCAATGTCACAGGACTTCATGTCGCGTTTGCAGACGTCTTTAAAGCGGAGACATGGACGGCCGGAGACATGTAAGTCTACAACAAGACTATTGTGGTGAAATTCCTATCATCACTAATTGTAAAGAAACCACCTTCATTTATATAGCGCCTATCCCATCCACTGAATGCCCCATAGCCAATGAATTACTTTTGAAGTACAATGACTGTTGTTATGTAGACAAACATGGTAGCCAATTTGCAGATTGTAGTGTCCCACAAACCACTATGACCAATAACCAATTAATCTGTTTTGGTGGTGATGGTTAGGGATAAACATTGGCCACAACAAACTACCTTGCTCTTTTTCATGAATTGTGCCATGGCACCTTTTATATCCACCTGAACAGGCAGGTATGACCTCAGTTTAATGTCTTGTGAGGGATGGCACCTCCAACAAAGCAGCACTCTCCCAGTACCACATAGAGGTGCTGCCTAGATTATGTCTTCAAACCTGAATTGGCGCTTGAACCCAATCCTTATTACTCCGAGACAAGAGTAGTACCACTGAAACAAACTGACATATAAACCTAAATCCTTTGCCAACTTTATTTGCTATCATTAGTGAGACCAGGAGCTTCACTGCAAAAGCCTAGAAACTGGCTGCTTTGGCAAACCTCAACATTGCTATTCAAATCATTGCCTCTATTTGACATTTTGACCAGGATTTTGTGAGTGTCCTGGGCTGACTACTGATGAAAGATAGTTACCACTTCCTCCATCACAGCTCTATTGACAGTCTGATGGTAAGTACATTATTTAATATAAAAAGACTTCCATATCAGTATTCAGGTATTTTACTACCTGATGTGGTGAACATTTCTGGAGTAAGAACAGAGAGACATCGGGGTAATTTTGACTTTGGACTATAGTGTAAAACCTGTGATATCAATTCTGGCACCTATTACACATTTCTCCCGAATTTTAGTTCTATTGAAGTCCAAGGAAATCAAAAATTGGGAGAAATTTATAACGAGCAGCTAAATCCACATCACCCAAAGTGAAAATTACTGCCATCCAATCCAGTATGACATTTCTTGACCACTTTCTCCTTCAAATTACCTGGTGAACAATGGCAGGAGCTTTGCCCTGTTGAGGACACGAGTATCAATTAAATTCAATGCAGTGACGAACATTTTTTTCTCCTTTATTATGGTATAAAAATGTAGTGAATAAAATAAGTTAGAAACAGCTAATAGGTCAACATGGGAAAAATAACACCAGGAGTTTGGACACATAATTTCTTCAGTTGGCAGAAATCTTATAAATCCTTTTTTCAATTTGAGTGACAGCATCCATTAGTGGAAAATCCACAATAAATTTTTGTTGCCAAAATATTTCCATTCATCCCCCCGTGTGCCAGTCTCTCGCTTTTAATAATGAGACAACCAGGAATCTCATTAAGCAAATGGTGGGGGGGGGGGGGTAACCAGAATGGTCTTATTAAATTTGGAAAATCATCATCTCAGGAATGTAGTCAATCACAACAAGGAGAAAATTCTCAATTTCAATCTGAGTTTAAAGTGACGGATAAATGGAAAAGAGCCAGCGGTCAATGGGACTCGTTCAGTGCCTTAAACAAGTCAAAACAAAAATGAATGCTCCTGCTAATGGAACAAAGCTTTTAGAGAATGCAGATGTGAGGGATTTTGCTTTCGCAACAGTGCAAATTTTTTTTTAAACAGCTTGTTAAAAAAAATTCCAAAACAGAGGCAACTACAAGAAATGAACAGAGAGCAGTAATTTGCCAGATCTTTCCCTTTATTAACTTAATACATCATCAAACACATACAACACAATCAGTTTGTTGGGCCGTGCCCAATTATACAGGCACTGAACAGTTTTATAAGTCCATGGAGGTAAAAATAAACTATTGCAGTTCTCCCAAGTGAAAGTGCCACTGGAAAGTAACAATCGCCCCTTCTTCAACTCTTATAATGAAAAGGCAAAAAAAAAATGGTGTTACGGACAAGTGGGAAATGGTCTGGATGATTCAATTTTTCACCTCTCAACTGACTGAAGACAGTGTTTTCTTTAAAAAATAGTATTTTAGTCCCCGAGTATTTTAAAGGTCAAATAAACAAACAAATGACAGATTTTCTCATCATTATTCTTTTTTAAACCTATTTATTAAACAATACCCAAAAATATTTGCAACCTCACCCACTCACACAGGTACTCACATGCACACACAAGAAAAGATAGAGATTAGAGGATAGCATGCACTTAAGTCTGATTATTGTAAAGAGTTCACTTTGAAACCTTTGTGGTCTTCTGGGATGAGCTTTTAACAGCATTGCAAGCCTGCTGTTCCTTTTCTTAGTTCACTGAAATAGTGCAGATTCCTTTGTTTAAGACTCAGTCAAAGTCAGTGACAATCTTGTTAAAATTTCTCAGATGGAGAGTTTTCAAGATCACCTTTTTCAGTCTCTCCCTCGGTGATTTAAAGATGTTAAAGGCAAGGTCCTCTTGACTGGAATGGATCTCTCAGCTGTTGGTTTTCTCTCTTTCAGAGAAATCACTTTTTTTTAAAGAAAAAGCCTAATCAGATTTGTTTTCGGTCAAATGACCATGGATGGTCTCCCCTTGTGTGTTCATACAATGTCTTTGAATGCATGACTATTGTTACACAATGGGGTTTGAATGTGGCTTATCTCAATAAATTGGTGTTATTTCCTACCTATTATCTTGGCTTTGCATCCAGAGTTGCTCTGTCTGTGAAGGTCTTTGTCAACCCAATTCTTGAAGATAGGAGCCATTTAGCATTGAATGGGCTGTTTAGCATTTTAATGCGCCTTCCCCAGAACCAGTCCAGGCATGATGATAGGTTTAATCTCCAATAGTCACGATGTATATTTGCAGTACAGGATGTTAAACTCCAGAAAGTCTGTTATAGAAGGATAATGCTGGAGCCTATCTTTGCTCAGTTTCACATTTATTTTGCAGGGTAAAAGGATTACAAACATATAGCTCCTCCCTCAAAACCGTTCACCAGCATCTGCTTATAAGTGCTCAAGTAAGACCCCAATTAACACCCTCCACCTGCATATAATCAAACAATTGATACACAATTACCAGATTAACACAGGAGAGTCACCTCACCCTTTACTCCATCTTGTTTGCAGAAAAAGTGTGTGTGTTTGGAGCTGAGTTCATCAGTTCATTTTTACAGTTCATAATTGTTCCATTTCACTTTAGTTCATAACTGTTACTTTCATGAGTGAGACAATGGAGTAATGTTCCAATAGAAGTAAAAACCATTCCTTATTTTAATATACAGGTTTTCTTGACATTGTTAAATGCCATACAGTGGATTTGAGCTGTCCCATACTGATTTTATGTCATGTTCCATTATACATCCTCACTCACAGTCCTTGGATCAAGGTATAACTCGTAGCTATGTACCTCATTGCTGAAAATTTGTCTTTATAAAATGAATATTGGTTGTGTGAACCACTGCTCTGATACATGTTGTTGTGGGATGCAGTTAAATGTGACCCAATGAAAAGCTGACTTACAAAGACTTTTTCAGCACTCTGGCTGAAAACCAAAGGAACACTAGTACTAAGATATTAACAATGGCATTTTTTTCCTAAAAGAATCAGATTGAGGCTGGGATTTGGATCTGTATTTGGAGTTTTATAGTTACATCACCAATAAACCTGGACTGGACAGTACCGGTAAGAACAAAAACCATATGATTGTTTCAAACAGCTATTCCACTGCAGGACCTGAAGTAAAAGATATGAATAAGGACATAAATGAGATACTGGTCAAACTGTCCAAACTTACACAAATGTAGCAAAACTGAGGATCAGGGGAAAACTCTCCGCTGGTTGGAGTCATACCTAACGCAAAGGAAGGTGGTTGTCATTGTTGGAGGTCAATCATCTGAGCTCCAGGACATCACTGCAGGAGTTCGTCAGGGTAGTGTCCTAGGCCCAACCATCTTCAGCTGCTTCATCAATGACCTTCCTTCTATCATAAGGTCAGAAGAGGGGATGTTCGTTGATAATTGCACAATGTTCAGCACCATTCGCTACTCCTCAGATACAGAAGCAGTCCATGTAGAAATGCAGCAAGACTTGGACAAAATCCAGGCTTGGGCTGATAAGTGGCAAGTAACATTCGCACCACACAAGTCCCAGCAATGACCATCTCCAACAAGAGAGAATCTAACCATCTCCCCTTTACATTCAATGGCAATACAATCGCTGAGTCCCCCACTATCAACATCCTAGGGGCTACCATTGACCAGAAACTGAACTGGAGTAGCAATATAAATACCGTGGCTACAAGAGCAGGTCAGAGGCTAGGAATCCTGCAGAGATTAACTCACCTCCTGACTCCCCATAGCCTATCCACCATCTACAAGGCACAAGTCAGGAGTGTGATGGAATACTCTCCACTTGCCTGGATGGGTGCAGCTCCAACAACACTCAAGAAGCTCGACACCATCCAGGACAAAGCAGCCCGCTTGATTGGCACCCCATCTACAAACATTCACTCCCTCCACCACCGACGCACAGTGGCAACAGTGGCAACAGTATCTACAAGACGCACTGCAGCAATGCACCAAGGCTCCTCAGACAGCACCTTCCAAACCCACGACCTCTACCAACGAGAAGGACAAGGGCAGCAAATGCATGGGAACACCACCACCTGCAAATTCCTCTCCAAGTCACACACCATCCTGACTTGGAACTATATCGCCGTTCCTTCACTGTCGCTCGTCAAAATCCTGGAACTCCCTTCCTAACAGCACTGTGGGTGTACCTACCCCACATGGACTGCAGCGGTTCAAGAAGGCAGCTCACCACCACCTTCTCAAGGGCAATTAGGGATGGGCAATAAATACTGGCCTGGCCAGTGACGCCCAAATCCCATGAATGAATTAAAAAAAATGTTGAATGGTAAAACTTTAAGGACAGAAGGAGGCTACTTTGGCTCATCATGCCTTGCCAATGCTGGCTCCACACTCCCCCAGTGCTATTTTCCTGTTCTTTCTCTGTGCCATGTAATATTTTCCTTTGAATGTTTATCTCTTAAATGTTATGACTAAATCACCTTCATTGGCCACTTCTATAATCCAATAACCAGTTGCATGAAAAATTTCTTCAATCTCTCATTTTATGCTTCTTATAATGATCTTATTTTTTCTGTCCTTTGGGACAGATTCACTGTATTGATGCCCACCAACACCCCCCACCCCCCAACCCCAAACACCTTTTGTGCTCCAGACAGTTAGCCCTAATTTATGAAATCTCTCCTCATACCTATCCTCTTATCCCTGTTACAATCCTACGAGTTGATGTGATACCTTTACCATGGTTCAAACATTCTTTCCACAATGGGGGTACCCAAAACTTCGCACATAACCAAGGTCTTATACAGATTCATCAACATCAGTTTGCTTTTGTAGTCAATGTCCTTTTATCTAAGATATCTAGAAATTTATAGAGGAATGGAATCCAATGCAGGACTAAAGCAACACTGTAGATGCTCATAGCAATCATGTGAGGAGGAGCATGTGGGTGGGATTGTCTTCCAGTGCGACCTAGAGATGATCTACAAAATGATTACAGCATTCTGCACAATATTCCTGCGTGGTGCATCATTCCATATATGCATTCGCATGATGTTCTGCATATAATCTTCATTCTTCTTCCTTCACTTTTCTGAATTAGCTTGGTTTCATTGCAGAACACATTGATACTGTTGTTATAAAGCACTTTTGGCAACAGTGCCATGCCAAAGTTTTTTGTGCTGCAGCCAAAAGTGCGGTATGATACAGATGGTTTGGCCCAACCTCTTCCAAATCAATTTAAGCAGGATGGCCTGTATACCTATGCTGGTTTGAATCCTGCATTTCATTTACTTTCTGTTTGGCTACCTTTCAATTCTCTGCAGACTGGAAAGAACTGACTGTCATGTCTCATCAGTCCTTTTTAATCAGTATTTAATCAGTCTCCTTATTGAAGGAAGGATGTAAATGCATTGGAAGCAGTTCAGAGAAGGTTTACTAGACTAATACCTGGAATGGGCAGGTTGTCTTATGAGGAAAGGTTGGACAGGCTAGGCTTGTATCCGCTAGAGTTTAGAAAAGTAAGAGGCGACTTGATTGAAACATATAAGATCCTGAGGGATCTTGACAGGGTGGACGTGAAAACGATGTTTCCTCTTGTGGGAGAATCCAGAACTAGGGGTCATTATTTAAAAATAGGGGGCTGCCCATTTAAGATAGCGATGAGGAGAAATTTTTTCTCTCAGAGGCTCGTGAGTCTTTGGAATTCTCTTCCTCAAAAGGCGATGGAAGCAGAGTCTTTGAATATTTTTAAGACAGAGGTACATGGATTCTTGATAAGCAAGGGGCTGAAAGGTTATCAGGCTAGGAAGGAATAAGGTGACAATCAGATCAGCCATGATCTTATTGAATGGTAGAGCAGGCTCGAGGGGCTGAGCGGCCTACTCCTGCTCCTAATTCGTATGTCCGTAGAATATATATTGATGTATTGCTGAAGTCAATCAAGCAGATTTCTAAGTGTGCAATGCATAGCTTGAGTTATGCAACATTTCTTCCCATCCAAGTTCAATATTACAGAGTATACAGGAGATTACAGCTGCTCTATATACCTGGATGCCTGAGGAGTTTGGAGCTTACCATCCTCCTGAAAACTTAACAATCAAAAATGTCTTCATATCACTTCATTACAGAGATCTGCAATAACTAAATGGGCAAAACCAGTTGTGGTTCTGTGATTTTAAATATGTCCATTAAAACATAAGAATGTCTGTTGCAGGGTCCTGGAAGAACTGGGAAATGAACTCTTTGTGCATCTGTCTCCATCCCTGTAGCTGCTATTCTGCTTTCAATAACTGCAATACAGCATTGTTTGCCCAGTTTATCATGAATTTTAGGTGCATCTCTTCAAGTCAGTGATGAAATCTCTATTGTCATGAAAACCACACCTACCAATAATGAGACACATTAATTTCATCATATGGAATATTAATTTTAAACTGTTACTGAACTGAAAAAATAGCTTGGTTCAAAAGACCAGTCAAACATGACTGCTTGTTTTGCATTCTAAAAGACAGTTGCCTGGAGAAGACAATAGGAATGCCTCCCCTAATTCAATTAGCCAGATGGATTTGAATCAAGAGATATTGTATGTGTAAAAGCCAGCATTCCATCCTCCCCACCCCCACATTGAGGGTGTCTGCTAAGATTGAAAGAATCCACAAAACCTTGCAGGACAAGTTGTTCCAAATAAGGGGTTAGTTACATGACTAACCTGCTGGCCAACATGGAATTTTGAACTGTGCTCACAGGACAGTTTTGGGCAGAGACTGCAATTTGAAGGCAATAGGGAAGAAAGGTCTCTCCCTCTCTCTCTCTCAGGGGGAAGTTCCGGGGGATCCACTGAAGCAACTCAAACCTCAAGCGAGAAGACTCCTGCAACTAAACAAGTTCGAAAGTGTGCACTGGGCCCTAAAAAGAACTGCAAGACAACTGCAATCCAAGACTTTACATGAAACCCGAAAGCTAGTAACTGAACCCCAGCTAATTACTTTAAACCTTTCTCTTTCTTTCTCCTCCTCTGTCACCATTTTCATGTGTGTTTTTCACGTATGCATACTAGCGTGGTCACGTTATGTATTTCTAGTAGTTGTAACCGAATTAAAGAGTTTTAAGGTTAATAAACTTACACCTTTCTTGTTTAAATCTAAGAAAACCTGTCTGGTTGATTTCTTTGCCATTACAATTAAAGAGCGGTGAACAAAAATTCACTGAGGGGAAGCTTAAAACACGGTGTTTTAAAAGTTAAACCCTGTTACGGCCAAACCAGACAAAGGCTGAGAGGGGAGCCCTAGAACCCTGCCTCACCTGGTCGTAACACTATCCAATTAATATTATTATGTAACATGCATAAGACTTTGAATATTTTTCACACCTTCTCTAGGGCATATTATTAGACTCTTGTTTAGCCTCTTCTCTCTCTAACCTGAGGTCAGTGTAATCAAGTAAAGCATATCTAGCACCCAAAGGTCTGTTCAATGAAGGCTCTGGTTTGCACATTATTGACCCAGACCTAAAACTTCCAACTCCATATCCTCTCCATCACAAAGGCTTCCACCTCCATAAAATTGCTTGCCTCCTCATCTACCCAAGTCCATCTGCTGATGAAATCCTTACCCATATCTTTGTCACCTCCAGACTCACCTATTCCAATTCTCTGCTGTCTGACCTCTCAATATACTCTGCAAACAACAGCTGATCTGAAACTCTGCTTGTATCCTAACTTGTACCAGGTCCTGCTCACCCAATATCCCTGCTCTTGCTGACCCGCATTGGCTCCTGGTACCCCAACACTATAGATTTAAAATTCTCATTTTCCTATTTAAATCCTTCATTACCTCATTCATCCATATTGCTGTAACCTCTTCCAGCCCTACAACTTCCCGAAAACGTTTCTTCTTCTGACTCTGGCTTCTTGTACATCTTCCCCTCCATTCAATCCATCATAGGCCACTAGTCCTTCAGCTGCCAATACACCATGTTCTGCAATTCCCTCCCTAAAACTCCCCACTTCCTGCTCCTCTCTCTCAACCCTCTTTAAGGCTCATCTCTTCGACCAGGCTTTGGTCACCGATTAAATATCTTTTCTTTGGCTTACTGTCCATTTATTTCTCATTACCTCTCTGTGAAGTGCATTGGGATGTTTTTCTACGTTAAAGGCAACATACAAATGCAATTTATTATTGTTGTTGACCTTTCCTGTAGTAAACAACACTAAACATGGATATGGACAAATAGTCCTTTAGCATAAATAGAGGTATTGAGGGCAAATGCAGGGAAGTTATGCTGAACCTTTACAAAGCTCTGGTTAGGCCACAACTAGAGTATTGTGTTCAGTTCTGGTCACCACACTTGAGGAAGGATATGAGGATCCTTGAGAAGGAGCAGAGGAGATTTACCAGGATGGTTCCAGGGTTGAGGGATTTTAGCTACAAGGTTAGGCTGAAGAAGCTGGGGTTGTTCTCCTTGTAGCAAAAGAGATTGAAAGGAAATTTGATATTGGTGTACAAGATTATGACAGGTTTAGATGAAGTAGACAAAGAAAAGCTATTCCCATTAGCTGATTGTCCAAGGACTATTGGACATAGATATAAGGTTTTGGGCAAGAGATGCAGGGGGTATGTGAGGAAGAACTTATTTTATGCACCGAGTGGTAATGACCTGGAACTCGTTGTCTACAAGGGTGGTGAAAGCAGAGACAATCAATGATTTCAAAAGGAAATTGGATGGGTAGTTGAGGGAAATAAACTTGCAGGGTTACGGGGATAGACTGGAGGAATGGGACTGACTGGATTGCTCTCCAGAGAGCTGGCAGGGACTTGATAGGCCGAAAGGCCTCCTTCTGTGCTGAAATGACTCCATGGCTGAACAACACTTACCTGCCACATTACACGACTTTCGAGCTAAAATTAGTGAAGTCAGGAACTTCGGCACCTAGACATTAAAAATTCCAGAACTAGTTGTTATTTCTCGATTTGTCAACAAACGTCAGTTAAAGTATACAGACACAAGACTAGCTGACAAGATACTGGCTGTATTTAAAGGAGCAGGAATAACGGTTTATCTTAATGTGCCAACTGAACTATTTCGTCAACAAAGAAAACAGTATTATTAAGTTCTTGTACACTGTGATACATTTTGTAAAGATTATTGTACACAATAATTTATTTTATTAAAAAACAACTACCATCATGCCATTCCTAGAGCTTCAATAAGTTCATTGTTTATCTGATGATTTATGATGGACCACACGTGGTAAAGTGGCAAAACACTGGCTAAATGATAATTTGGGAGGTCCTCCCAAATTTGGGTTTTAAAATTATTGCTTTTGCTGTTCATGCTTTATAAATATTGTCAAATTCCAGAGATATATATACATTCTGACAGATACTAGGCTAAGACTAGTAACGGAACACAGTACTGCTAAATTTACAGATTTGGATCAAAGTTTAAAAATACTGTATTCAGCACTAAAAATTGGCAACATGGACATAATTTAGTATGTTAATTGTTGTGAGCAACTTTATGAGAATATACTTTTCAGCTTTGTGAACAGTTGGTGTGTTGGCTCCTATCCAGCAAGTTACAGCACCTTTATTTGCCACTGTAAGGCAACAATACTGTCATTAAAACAATTTTGATGAATTTCAGTTTCATGTTGTAATTTTTTGGTTAGAATTTTGATTAAAGTTGCAGTAAATTCAGTGAAACACAAAATTAAAAGGCCTGCGTCATAACATTTAGAATTCTATCCAATAGACTGAAAGCTGTTTGCAGCCATGCCAATGTATAAGGGCACCCAGCCGAACACCTTTAAACTTGGCTGAAGGCAATCGGAAAGAATAGGAAAATAAATGACTCGCAGTAAACTGCAAGTCAGTAATACAATCAAATGATTTACTCGCTCAAATTCACTGCCAAACATTTGTTTTTTTTCTTATATAGTAGGTGCTTTTTAGTTGGTTTAATGCTTTAATCATATTTCCTATTAAGTGATGAACATACTGACTAAGATGGCTTACTATTCTTCATGAGACACCTTTGAGGATGCAGCGTTTGTTTTAGTGAGGGTCACACTCCATCCAGGTGTTCTAATGCCAATGTTGCTATGATACTACCTCTATGAGGTGTGAGAACACTCCGAGGATAACTGTACTCACTCTTTCATCTACAAGCAAAGTGCCTATCTTCTTGCCTCTTCTCACAACTTGGGGAAGTGCTGCTCTTCTCTTTGCCTCTTTCCCACAACACCAGAGCGGGGATCATGGAAGATTTTGGCACCAATGTGCCCAGAATGTCAAGTGTTGGTTCCACCATGTTAGACCAACACACCTCCCCATTTTGAAATTCCCTATCACACATGCAATTCTGCAACATCAAGACCGTCAAGCAACCTGGTCTTAGGTTTCTGTCATGGCCTCTCTAATTGTTTGTTAGAAGCTGAGAAACAGTGGTCTAGCTTGACTTATCTTCCAATTTTTCCTGCCAGTTGAAACTCAGTGCGTATGAAATCATGGCTGTAAGCACACCTGTTATTTGTTCATGGGATGTGGGCGTTGCTGGCAAGGCCAGTATTTATTGCCCATTCCTAATTGCCCTTGCAAAGGTGGTGGTGAGGTGCCTTCTTAAACCACTGCAGCCCATGTAGTCTATGTACACCCACAGTGCTGTGAGGTAAGGAGCTCCAGGACCTTGAGCCAGCAATGATGAACCAAAAGCTACATATTTCCAAGTCAAAATGGTGTGTGAATTGGAGGGGAATTTGGAGGTGGTGGTTTTCCCATGTACCAGTTATCCTTGTTCTTCTAAGTGGCAGAGATCGTGGGTTTGGAAGGTACTGTTGAAGAAGCCTTGGCGAGTTGCTGCAGTGCATTTTGTAGATGGTTCACATTGCAGCCATGGTGCACCGTTGGTCGAGGGAGTGAATGTCTAAAGTGGTGAATGGGTGCCGATCTAGCAGGCTGTTTTATCCTGGCTGGTGTCAAGCTTCGCGAGTGTTCTTGGAGCTGCACTCATCCAGACAAGTGGAGAGTATTCCAAAACTTAACTGGACCAGCCACATAAATACTGTGGCTACAAGAGCAGGTCAGAAGTTGGGTTTTCTTCAGCAAGTGACTCACCTCCTGACTCCCTAAAGTCTTTCCACCGTCTGCAAGGCACAAGTAAGGAGTATGATGGAATTAGGTTGTAAAGTGCTTAATCGAAAGAGGAAATACTTCTTGAATGATGATATTTTAAAACGGAGTAGAAAAGCAAAGGGACCTTCATGTGCAGATATGCAGGTAATTAAAAGTGACCACACAAATAGGTAAAGGCATAAAAAGCTAGACAGAATCCTTGGTTTTGTATCTAGAGCATAGAATACAAAGCAAGGAGGCAATGTTAAATTTACATGAACTTATTGAATCCACAGTTGGAGTATTATGTGTGGTTTTGTGAGATGCTTTACAGGAGGGATATTAAAGCAATTAAAAAGATAAAGCACATATTCACTCGGATGCGACCCCTTGAGAAAGGTTAAAGTTATGAGACCATTTAACATTTTTCTTTCTGTCTTCAACTTCCACATACAAATGAATTATGGCAAGCGAGAACAAAAGAAATGCTGACGGAAAACTTTTATGATGAGGCTGACTTGGAGTACAGCACACCACAGAACTTGTTAACTTCTCAAATAAAGACAATGGTATTTGGTGCCAGGACACATGTTAAATCAAGTAGATCCACTGCAGATAGTACCAAGAGAAGCCATGACATGGCCACTGCGCACAATGGTGTGCAAGTCATTAGCCAAGGTGAAGAGGATGTCCCTTTCCATTACCTCATTCTCTAAATTAACTCCAAGGAGACATGTTAGCCTTGCCAAAAATGTGTTTAAAACATTGGAAGAGTGACTGAACTTGTAAAATTTCACACAATGTAATTACTTGTAAGGTTTTCTGTACACACTTAGCAAAATAAAACTGGCATTTCCGACACTGCCAGTAGGACTCTCCTTTAGTCAGTGGGAGTTCTAGACCTCTCAAAACAGAGAGGCTATGCTGAGCACTGTGTGCAAAGTGCACAACTTGTATGAAATTTGATATAATCTGTACATATTTTCCAGTTTAAATCATAATGCATGTTTCATAGTTTATGATGAAATTATCTGCTTTGCTCTCAAGTATCTGTGATATCCTGCACCCCTCTCTTTTAATTTGAAAATTTTCACAAAAGTAATTAAAATGTCCACTGCATGCTTTCAATTTTTGTTGATGCCATTTAGATTTTCAACTGCACTTTAGAAGCACATCTAACACAATAAGGAAGAGAAACTTTCTTTTATGCATTGAAAGTTTATGTAAGCAATTCAGCTCAATTTTAAAGGCTGGCATCAGCTTCTTACAACATCTGGTTCTGGGATATAAAAATATTTTATTTTCTTTGGAAAGAAGAAGGAAGTGCTTTGAGCCAAGATGGGTCAAGTCTCCCTCACACAGGCTGTTGGTGGGGGACATACAGCATTGTATTCAAAGAAAGACCTGCACACACTCCATGTACAAACCTACTGTGCTACAGTCTGAATCATTTATTAAAAGAAGCAGTCACTCGGTGCACACTTTTTATCCCCTAAAGTACTGTTACTTGATGCAGTAATGACAAGAAAAATCCATCTTGGAATAGCTTGGAAACATGTGCGCTAAATCACAGAGCACAATTAAACTCATACGGATTTATATGGCAGAGGAAAGTGGAAAGTTCACAAATTACACTTGTATCATTTTTGACATTAAATTCAGGGGTGGGGTGAGCATATGTCATCCACAATAATATGGGCAAAAATATATTATATTACACTGGTAGCTTTGCTCTCCTTTTTAAAATTTTGTCAGTATTTGTCTTTCTTTCCCAAAAGTATTGACTCCTTGCTGTCATGATGCAAGATTCTATGAGGGACAGGTAAGTCTGATACCTTGCCTAAGTGGCCATTATCCAAGTGGCCACAGGGGCATCACAGCTATTGCAGATCCTGAAAATCCGGACATGCAAAATTCCAGAAGGGACAATTATTCAAGAGGGCATGCTGGCTGCTTTCCCAATCCCTAACATGGGCAGCCAGGATGACTATAGCACCCTTCCCGCTGCTCACCTCACACAACGTAGCATAAAGATAGAGCCTTCTGGTCCATATTGCTTAGCTGTTTACGGGATAGACTTGCTAGTCATCAGGGGAGCTTGCACTTGTATAATTTGTCAAGTCTGGGTTACTCCTTTTTTGCCTTGGATAGTACTCAATGTTATTGTGAATGTAAAGTGCGACAATACACTGATGCTGTACAATGTAGCCACAAGGAAATTAATGTTGACATGCTTTGTATAATAGCTTCAAGAAATCCTCAGCAGCACATCTTAAAATAAGTAAAAACATACTTTTACTCCCATCTCAACGACCAAACCTACATGGCACAAGCTCTATGTTGCACCTGCAGTGCTCTCCTCCCTCACTGTGAACCAGACACAGGATTTCCAAAACATAGCCCTATGTGGAATAATGACCAGCACCAACTGTTTTAATCATTCATAAAAATACTAGAAACATTTTTTTAAAAACATTCAAATTGCTTTTTTTTACTTTATTCTATCACTGGAATTTAAATTCAGCCCAGGCCAATGGAGTGCAAGTCTCTTGCTCTAACAGCAGTAAAGGTCCTTTGTGAAATTAGTTATGCCAGTCTCAAGCCTGTGAAACACAAGATTGACCATGAATTTGTATTCAATTGACACTTAAAAAAACTTTTAATATTCTCCTGATAGTTCAGCAGTTCTATACAATGAGTGAGGGAGATAATTCTCAGTAAGATCCCAACTTCAGACCTATAATTAGCTCTGTACCCCTGGGTTAGATTCAGGAAACGGAGTCAGGTTTTCACATGTGTGGTTGTCGGCGAAAAATTTGCATCAGTTAACCACAAACTCAGATAGTCATGGGTACATGCTACACAAAGACATTTAATTCAAATTGTTGGATAATTCCTTCTTCTCTCGAGTTCAAAAAAACAGCTTTATAATGTCAGGAGTAGATCATACACAATATTTTTAGAAAGATAAAAGGTCTTTTTTCAGAATCAGGCTTCAATTCACTTTTCTTTGTGATTCTTGTGAAAAGGCCTGACATCATTTGTAAAGTCCAAGTGAATTACTACCTCCTGCCATATATCATATCCATCTTTAGTAAGCTATATAAAATGATCTTAGCTCAGGAGAGTTCCACAACTATCTGAAGCATGATGAAAACACAACATTGTACTGATTATAAGTTGATACAAAGCATGAATAAAACAGCTATAAATTTACTGTTGGTAATTGATTCTCTTAATATTTTTAAATGTTGAGTGATACGGGGTAAACGAAACCTTTGATCACACCAATTGAAGGATAAATAATCTATATGTTTGTAATTATGAATGTATACTCCACCGGTTCGTGTATATTGAAGTAGGTGAAAATTATAACTGGCTGAATCTTGACTCTTGAGGAAGCCTCCATCTTGAGGCGTCCTCTGTAGAGGTTTGAACTTTTAAAAAATTAGTTCTGGCCTCAGCTGCCAGGCCACCCCTGTGGAGGGGAAACCCTTCCACGGGATGGGGCCCAGTGATCAATGCTGCTCCACTGGAGGGGTAAGAATGGGAGGCCTCGCGGACCTCCCCAGCCAGTCACTGGCAAGCTGCCTCCAGGCACCTGCCATACTCGGCCCTCAGTATGTGGCCCATCCGCCTCCAGGAACATCCCAGCACCATCCCCAATCAGCCCACAAATGGGCAGTTAATTATTTAAATTGGCTACCCGCCACTGCCAGGCAGGTAGCCATTGGCCATGATGACCCACCGCCGGGAAGATCGCCCAGAGGCAGAAACATGCGGGCCACTGACCTGACTCCTAGTTATGTGAATTTCCTCCTGGTCCGACCTTCAACCCCATCTCCACGGAACCGGGAAGATTCCAGCCAACATGAGCAATCAGTATATATAAACCTGCAGGATACTACAGGGTAAACTATGAACAATCAGTTTTATGAACATATAACGCTGGAAATCAGAAAGTAACTTTGATAATAATTTTGAGGCCAATGACTATAATTAACTGCCAGCTGCTTTACCTTCATCTAGCATAACTACAGTGCCGACATTTAAAGCTAAATGGGGGGCGGGGGGTTGTGGGGGGGTGGAGGCTCTTTTTCCCTTTTCTAAGTTAGAAAGCAGACATGACTCATTTGTCTGAAAAGAAGGGGTAACATATCTGCCTGAACATCCTGTCATATTATTCAGTCAGTAATTGAACCATAACCAGTTCCAATGTAGCTTTTTAACCTAGGATCATAGGATTCTATGGGAGTTTATGATATTACCAGGTTTGTGTCTGACTATAGACTTCTAAATTTTGCCAATAGTTATTTCCATTATTGAATACTAGTGAAAAAAAAGGTTTCTCGAGAACTGACACTGTCTTTCAGAAGTATGGACAGGGGTTTCCAGGAGTGTGCCAATGTTTGCAGGAGATGCCCATTGCCAAAAATTTGAAAGGTCACTGAGCTGTTTAATATCTCTCCAAAACAGTGGGTCAGAGCCACTAAAAACTGCTATATTTTATAGACGGAAGAAGAAATTGAATGCAGCATCATGAATGTAGAGGAAAACAGTAGAATTTCAACTGTTCCACGAAAGAGTAAGAAAGCTCTGACACTCCAACTAGTAAAATGACAACGAAGTTAAGCAGTTGAATGGGGAGATAACGGTGAAACAAAAGAAATGGGAACTTAAACAAAGAGAAACTCAAAGGAAAGTCATTTCCTACTGCAGCAATCATTGCCAAGGTGGGGGAGTCAAAGCCTCCTCCCTTTTCTGGCACAATAACTGACAGTGATTTAGAAAAAGGATGTGGGTCTTTCAAAAGAATTAAATTAAATGAAGTAGTAAGAACTTTAGTAGAACTCACTAACTCTTTAATACTGAAGTTTCAAGTATATCATCAAAAATAATGATCTCTGCAGCTACTTTTGGCTTAGTCACATGAAGAAGATTAAAAATGAGAGGTAATAGGTTTTAGAGCATTTCCTGTAAACTCCTTTGATTTTGACCAGTTTCAGCTTGGTGTTAAGTTAACTTATGTTGCTGTTACCATTTAGGCTCTCTCCAAATTCTTTTTATTCGCGAGCACAGCAAAAAGCAGTCTGGATCAGCAGCTTTATATCCGACAACATTATGCACACCATGAATTGGACGAACAGTTACTCTTTTATTGTAATATTTCACACCTGATTTGGCACAGGCTAACGCACGCACTCCTAACTAGTCCAGAAGGTGCAAAAAACCATAACTATCAGATTGTGTAATGCAGCTAAACTAGCAGTCTAAAGCATTTGCAAGGATATGTGATTAAACAGAAACTTAAGAATATAACAAATAACCACAAACTTCATAAATAAGTCATAAACTCCATAATCTCCAGCTCATTTGGTGACTCCTCAGATACAGAAGCGATCCGTATAGAAATGCAGCAAGACGTGGACAATATCCAGACTTGGGCTTATATGTGGCAAGTAACATTCATGCCACACAAGTGCCAGGCAATGACCATCTCCAACAAGAGAGAATCTAATCATCTCCCCTTGACATTCAATGACATTATGATCGCTGAGTCCCCCACAATCAACATGCTGGGGGTTACCATTGACCAGAAACTGAACTGGACTAGCCATATAAATACCGTGGCTACCAGAGCAGGTCAGAGGCTAGGAATCCTGTGGCGAGTAACTCACCTCCTGACTCCCCAAAGCCTGCCCACCATCTACATGGCACGTCAGGAGTGTGATGGAATACTCTCCACTTGCCTGGATGGGTGCAGCTCCAACAACACTCAAGAAGCTCAACACCATCCAGGACAAAGCATCCCGCTTGATTGGCACCCCATCCACCGTCAGTCACTCCCTCCATCATCGACGCACAGTGGCAGCAGTGTGTACCATCTACAAGATGCACTGCAGCAACACACCAAGGCTCCTTAGACAGCACCTTCCAAACCCATGACCTCTACCACCGAGAAGGACAAGGGCAGCAAATGGTTGGGAACATCGCCATCTGCAGGTTCCCCTCCGAGCCACACACCATCCTGACTTGGAACTATATCGCCGTTCCTCCACTGTCGCTGGGTCAAAATCCTGCAACTCCCTTCCAATCAGCACTGTGGGTGTACCTACCTCACATGGACTGCAGCGGTTCAAGAAGGCAGCTCACCACCACCTTCTCAAGGGCAATTAGGGATGGGCAATAAATGGTAGCCTAGCTAGCGATACCTACATCCCTTGAATGACGGAAAAAAAATTCAAAATTGTGCTGCTTTTATCCTATCCCATTTTCCCATCACATCCTTCGCCATTGACTTAGGGACTCCAAATTTAAAATCGTGCCAACCCCTGCCTCTGTAATGCCCCCAAACTCTTAATTTCCATGACTCCAGCTTCTTGGACAATTTCTCTGCCTTTCATTCATTGGTGACTGTATCTTTGGCTACCAATATCCCAGTCCTGTCGACCCTGCAAAGTGTTCCTTACGAACATCTGGGGGCTTGTGCCAAAGTTGGGAGAGCTGTCCCACAGACTAGTCAAGCAACAGCCTGACATAGTCATACTCACGGAATCATACCTTACAGACAATGTCCCAGACACTGCCATCACCATCCCCGGGTATGTCCTGTCTCACCAGCAGGACAGACCCACCAGAGGTGGTGGCACAGTGGTATACAGTAGGGAGGGAGTTGCCCTGGGAGTCCTCAACATCGACTCCGGACCCCATGAAGTCTCATGGCATCAGGTCAAACATGGACAAGGTAACCTCCTACTGATTACCACCTACCGCCCTCCCTCAGCTGATGACTCAGTACTCCTCCATGTTGAACACCACTTGGAGGAAGCACTGAGGGTGGCAAGGGCACAAAATGTACTCTGGGTGGGGGTCTTCAATGTCCATCACCAAGAGTGGCTCGGTAGCACCACTACTGACCGAGCTGGCCGAGTCCCAAAGGACATAGCTGCTAGACTGGGTCTGTGGCAGCTGGTGGAGGAACCAACACGAGGGAAGAACATACTTGACCTCGTCCTCACCAATCTGCCTGCCGCAGATGCTTCTGTCCATGACAGTATTGGTAGGAGTGACCACCATACAGTACTTGTGGAGATGAGGTCCCGCCTTCACATTCAGGATACCGTCCATCGTGTTGTGTGGCACTATCACCGTGCTAAATGGGATCATTTTTTAACAGATCTAGCAATGCAAAACTGGGCATCTAAGAGGCGCTGTGGGCCATCAGCAGCAGCAGAATTGTACTCATCCACAATCTGTAACCTCATGGCCCGGCATATCCCCCACTCTACCATTACCATCAAGCCAGGAGACCAACCCTGGTTCAATGAAGAGTGCAGGAGGGCATGCCAGGAGCAGCACCAGGCATACCTCAAAATGAGGTGTCAACCTGGTGAAGCTACAACACAGGACTATCTGCGTGCCAAACTGCGTAAGCAGCATGCGATAGAGCTGAGTGATCCCATAACCAACAGATCAGATCTAAGCTCTGCAGTCCTGCCACATCCAGCCCTGAATGGTGGTGGACAATTAAACAACTAACTGGAGGAGGTGGCTCCACAAATATCCCCATCCTCAATGATGGGGGAGCCCAGCACATCAGTGCAAAAAATAAGGCTGAAGCATTTGCAACAATCTTCAGCCAGAAGTGCCAAGTTGATGATCCATCTTGGCCTCCTCCTGAAGTCCCCAGCATCACAGATGCCAGACTTCAGCCAATTCAATTCACTCTGCGTGATATCAAGAAACAACTGAAGGCACTGGATACTGCAAAGGCTATGGGCCCTGACAATATTCCGACAATAGTACTGAAGACCTGTGCTCCAGAACTTGCCGCGCCCCTAGCCAAGCTGTTCCAGTACAGCTACAACACTGGCATCTACCCTGCAATGTGGAAAATTGCCCAGGTATGTCCTGTACACAAAAAACAGGACAAGTCCAACCCAGCCAATTACCGCCCAATCAGCCTACTCTCAATCATCAGTAAAGTGATGGAAGGTGTCATCAACAGTGCCATCAAGCGGCACTTGCTTAGCAATAACCTGCTCAGTGACGTTCAGTTTGGGTTCCGCCAGGGCCACTCAGCTCCTGACCTCATCACAGCCTTGGTTCAAACATGGACAAAAGAGCTGAACTCAAGAGGTGAGGTGAGAGTGACTGCCCTTGACATCAAGGCAGCATTTGACCGAGTATGGCATCAAGGAGCCCTAGCAAAACTGAGGTCAATGGGAATCAGGGGGAAAACTCTCTGCTGGTTGGAGTCATACCTAGCGCAAAGGAAGATGGTTGTGGTTGTTGGAGGTCAATCATCTGAGCTCCAGGACATCACTGCAGGAGTTCCTCAGGGTAGTGTCCTAGGCCCAACCATCTTCAGCTGCTTCATCAATGACCTTCCTTCAATCATAAGGTCAGAAGTGGGGATGTTCGCGGATGATTGCACAATGTCCAGCACCATTCGTGACTCCACAGATACTGAAGCAGTCTGTGTAGAAATGCAGCAAGACCTGACAATATCCAGGCTTGGGCTGATAAGTGGCACGTAACATTCACGCCACACAAGTGCCAGGCAATGACCATCTCCAACAAGAGAGAATCTAACCATCTCCCCTTGACATTCAACGGCATTACCATCGCTGAATCCCCCACTATCAACATCCTAGGGGCTACCATTGACCAGAAACTGAACTGGAGTAGCCATATAAATACCGTGGCTCCAAGAGCAGGTCAGAGGCTAGGAATCCTGAGGCGAGTAACTCACCTCCTGACTCCCCAAAGCCTGTCCACCATCTACAAGGCACAAGTCAGGAGTGTGATGGAATATTCTCCACTTGCCTGGATGGGTGCAGCTCCAACAACACTCAAGAAGCTCGACACCATCCAGGACAAAACAGCCTGCTTGATTGGCACCCCATCTACAAATATTCACTCCCTCCACCACCGACGCACAGTAGCAGCAGTGTGTACCATCTACAAGATGCACTGCAGCAATGCACCAAGGCTCCTTAGACAGCACCTTCCAAACCCGCGACCTCTACCAACTAGAAGGACAAGGGCAGCAAATACATGGGAACACCACCACCTGCAAGTTCCCCTCAAAGTCACACACCATCCTGACTTGGAACTATATCGCCGTTCCTTCACTGTCGCTGTGTCAAAATCCTGGAACTCCCTTCCTAACAGCACTGTGGGTCTACCTACCCCAAATGGACTGCAGCGGTTCAAGAAGGCAGCTCACCACCACCTTCTCAAGGGCAATTAGGGATGGGCAATAAATGCTGGCCTAGCCAGCGACACCCACATCGCATGAATGAAAAAAAAAACTCTCTGGAATTTCTTCCCATCTCTTCACCTCTTTCTCCTCCTTCAAGACCTTCCTTAAAACCCCAAGCATTTGGTCATCCCTTCTAATCCTTTGGTTTAGTCTTTACCTTCCACATTTGTGAAGCACCTTGGTATATTTCTCTACACTAAAGGCACTACGTAAATGCAAGTTATTACACCAAATAAATATCAATATAATATCAGCAGTTCTGATGAAAGATCATTGACCTGAAACATCAACTCTGCTTCTCTCTCCACAGATGCTGCCAGACCTGCCACGTATTTCCAGCACTTTTTGTTTCTATTCCAATATAATACTTGCTTTACATAATATTTCAAACTGTCCCAAAAATACTAATATTCAAAATCTTAGTGTTCCCTTCAGGACATTTTAGCTGAGCTTTGAACAATCATAACATGAGCATATAAGGTCCACAAAGCCCCACTGATGCAGGAGGATAAAATGGAAATGCAACATCCAAACACAGCTGTCCAGGTACAGCATTGCTTTCCTTGAAGCAGAGTTGGCTTCTTCAAAGAACACCAAAGGTCAAAACAGCCTTTTCCCATCAAGCAGGCAAATATGTTATTAATTAATTTTACTATCCACATAGATTGTGTGTGAACAGCAGCCCCTTAAGTTAAAGGTTCTTTCATTTTCTTTTGATATCTGACTTCGCATATGAAACAGTTTAATTTTCAAAATAACCCTAGAGTATCCAACAGGTGTCTTAAAGTTTTACAGGCATTTTATATTTCAAAGACACAAGGGAATTTCTGATGCAATTAACTTAGCAGTATGTGTAATGACTTCCTCCTTGAAAGCTTTCTGGCATCGATAGCATCCTCTAAAATGTGACCCAGAATTTGCGTACTTACTTTCCCTCACAACAGATAAAGGAATTACTCGAGAAAAAACTACCTGGAGTCAGTTTTAAAATGCATTTATCTGAACACCATCTTAAAAGAAACTTAAACTATGCAATGATGGCACACTGCCTACAGTGCCAGTTGTGGCCCAGTTGATAACCTTCTGGCTTAAAGACAAGAGCGCTATGATTTTTAGTCCCACTCCAGAGACTTGAGCCCAAAAATCTAAGCTAGTGCTCCAGTGCTATGCTGTCTTTTGGATGAGACATTAAATGGAGGCCTGTCTGCTCTCTCAGGTGGATGTAAAACACCCCATGACGCTATTTTGAAGAGGAGCACGGAGTTATCCCTGGTGTCCTGGCCAATATTTCTCCCTCAATCAACGTCATAAAAAACAGATTATCTAGTCCTCATCACTGCTGTTAGTGGGAGCTTGCTGTGCTCAAATTGGCTGCCATATTTCCTACATTTCAACAGTGACTGCACTTCTAAAGTGTTTTGTGATGTCCTGAGGTCGTTAAAGAAAGTCTTTTTTTCCATCACATGATCTATGTGCTGCAAACTATGATCCCAGATCCAAACATGTAGGGAATCACTAGGCAGCTATGACTTTGAGATGGTAAGCTTCTCCCATCTAAAACCCAGAGACACATGGTGAATAATCCGGGGCAGACTCAGGACCTAAAGGCTGGAGGGGGTAATTCTGACTTCATGCAATCGTGTAAAATTGGTGATAGCGAATTGGAAGCCCTTTTTACATAGAATCATGGAATGATACAGTACAGAAGAAGGCCATAGTTCCTTGGAAGAGCTATCAAATTAGTCCCACTCCCCTGCCCTTTCCCCAATAGCCCTGCAAATCTTTCCCCTTCGAGTATTTATCAAATTCCCATTAGAAAATTAATACTGAGTCTGCTTCCACCATCCTTTCAGGCACTGCATTCCAGATCATATCAACTTGCGTGAAAACAAAAATTCTCCTCATCTTGCCTCTGGTTTTTTGTCAATTGTCTTAAACTTCTGTCCTCGAGTTACCAACTCTTTAGCTACTGGAAACAGTTTCTCTTTATTTACTCTATCAAAACACGATACCACGGGGAGTAGTTGAACTAATAGTATCAATCCATTTTAGGGAAGGCTAGATAGGTGTACGATGGAGAAGGGACTAGTGATAATGTTAGATAAGGAAGGATGGGAAGAAGCTTGAGAGCATAAACTGGCATGGACTGGTTGAGCTAAATGGCCTGTTTCTGTGCTGTATATTGTATGTAATTTTGAACATCTCTATTAAATTTACCCTTAGTCTTCCCTGCTCTAAGGAGAAAAATTCCAGCTTCTCCAGTCTCTCCACGTAAATCAAGTCCCTCAACCCAAAGTACCATTCCAGTAAATCACCACTGCACCATTTCCAAGGCCTTGACAATCTTTCTAAAGTGTGCTGCTCAAAATTGGACATAATGGTGATAATTGTAACCCTCCGAACAGATGGGTTTTGATCGGATGAGAAGGTAGAATATTTTAAGTTTCCAACCCGACCACAACCTGCCTTAGACCCTCCCATGGAGACAGGATGGGGAGTGAACAACCAATCCGCTTTCAGAAGGCGTATTAGTAGGTAACAGCTTTTAAGAGGGTTGTGTGTCTCAATTTTTACAGGAATTTTATTTCTAACTTATTTTGCTTGGGTTTCTCAGGCCTCAGGAAACCCAGTGCGTAAAAGGAGGCGAGAAAGGCCAGATCCATCAGGCAAATGCATTTACAGCATTGTTTATGGACCAGGAGGAGTAGGAGTGTTTCCCCTCAACTCAACAAGCTTACTTGCTTCCACTTCCACAATGGCTCACTCCTCATGATCCTCACCACTCAGCAATTTCCCCCACCTTCACACTCTCCTCCCATGCCCATGATCTCTCCCCTTAATTATGATCTGATGGCCCTGACCACCATCCTTCCTCCAACCACTATCCGTTCCCCTATCATGATCTCCCACCCACTGAGATCTGTCCTCACAGCACCCCCCACTGAGGCTGCGAGCCTCACTGTCAATCAGTTTTTCAAGTTAAGCTGTGGTCGGCTGAGTTTCCTGAGCTTGGGAAACCCAACAGCTACATTCAAGGCTTGCTGGATCCAGGAGTTGAATGCCTTTACACCTATCTCCTGAATTCGGCATGCCTGCCTGAACAACCCCATCCCCAACCTTCCCTGCAAGGCCTCTGATTGCCCCCGAATCCTATAGGCCTACAACTCAGGGAGTTATCCCCAGTGCCCTGGCCAATAATAATCCCTCAGTCAACATCACTAAAACACAATTGGCTGCCGCATTTTCTGCAGTAGAATGGTGCTTACATTTCAAAAGTAATTAGGGCGGCACAGTGGCGCAGTGGTTAGCACCGCAGCCTCACAGCTCCAGTGACCTGGGTTCAATTCTGGGTAATGCCTGTGTGGAGTTTGCAAGTTCTCCCTGTGTCTGCGTAGGTTTTCTCCGGGTGCTCCGGTTTCCTCCCACAAGCCAAAAGATTTGCAGGTTGGTAGGTAAATTGGCCATTATAAATTGCCCCTAGTATAGGTAGGGAAATATAGGGACAGGTGGGGATGTGGTAGGAATATGGGATTAGTGTAGGATTAATATAAATTGGTGGATAATGGTCGGCACAGACCCGATGGGCTGAAGGGCCTATTTCAGCGTTGTATCTCTAAAAAAAAAATTAATTGGCTGTGAAGCACTTTGATATGTCCTGAGGTCGTGAAAAACACTATATAAATGCAAGACTTTTCTTTTTATGTCAATATGCATGTACATTTTTTAAATGCAAATCTGTGGTGAAAACCAGAGTTGGTGGATGCAACTGAGTTGACTACAATGACAGTATTGAGTGGGAATGCAATAAATGGAATAAACAAACTTGCCATTTATGACAACGAGATGGGAGATTCAATTCAAATGGATTTCTGGGTTTTATAGAAAGAATCACTGAATATAAAAGCAATAAAGTGAGGTTATATTTGTACAAAATGTTTATTAGACCACAGTTGGAAATACGTGTGGGTGCCTCTATTATGGGAAGGATATTAGAACCATATAAATGTACATTGAAGAAACACGACAATAACACCAGGAGTGAAAGCTTATAGTAATGAAGAAAAGTTCAAAAATTTGAACATTTTCACTCGAACAGAAATAGTTAAGGAGAATCTAATAGTGGGTTTCAAAATCATGACAGGTTTTGAGAGGGTAAATAGGGAAACATAGAAGTTGAATTTTCTCAGATCTTCTACCTTTTTGCCACGGTAACTTTGTCAAAAACCCTGGGCTGAATTGTCAGGGCCTGCCGATATCAGAAATGGAGACGGACGAGGCCCAAAAATTACGAGGCCAGTCAGCATGCTGGCTTCCTGACCCTGTTCCTAACGTCGGTCATTCTAGTCGACACGTGTTCTGGGCCCAGGAATACCGCCCACCCCCATGAGTGGGCAGGCAATTAGGCTCATTCAGAACCTTGTTGATCAAGAATTAAGGAGGCCGACTGGGATTTTCCAGTCAGCCTCCAGTTTCCCGATAGGATGGGAACAGATCAACTGCCTCGAGTCGAGCACCCAGCAGCAAGCTGGGGTGCCAGTGCCCCGGGCAGGCCTATAGGTTCTCGCTGCCTGGGTGGGTGGCAGTGCAGCCAAAGGCCGCCCTGTAGAAGGGCTCCCTCCCTCCACAGTGATCCTTTTTGTGTTTTTTAAATCTTTAAAATGTGGCTGAGAGGGCTCCTTCCTGTTGAAGTGCCCTCCCTGTTACCACCTTTTATTCCAGTCGGTGGCTTCTCTGAAGTTGGGAGACCTCTGATTAGCCTTCCAATTTCAAGAGCCCGACCACTATCTTTAATTGGACAGGGAACGTGTCTCCATGCCAATTAAGGGTTCACTTACATGAAAATCTTGTCTTTTATCAGTTTCCCACCAGAGGCAGATTCAGGACCCAAAAACAGTCCTGAATCCTGTTTCCCGCCTCCACGGGGAAAATTCAGCCTCCCTCATGTCCGTATATAAACAGGGATTGGTACTGAAGTTACTGTGGCAAAGAGCGAGCAGCCACGAGGAAATTCACCCGCATGGTTCTCACTGATTGGAAAGCTGATATCCAAGAGCATAAAATTAGGATTATCACTAGAAGAATGAAAGGGGGTTATTAGAATATGGAGTATTTATCATGTTGCTACTAAAGTAGAGACTATTACATCATTTAAGATGGAATTGGGTAAACCTTTAAAAGGGAACAAAATAAAAGGATTGGGGGAAACCCAGGCAAATGGGATGAGATTGGGTAGCACCTGTGGAAAAGTTAGCACCAAGACAGCAACAATGGCCTGAATGGCTTCTTTCTGTACTGTAATTTCTAGAATTTCTATTCATCCCCTATCTTGTTCGGATTATACTCCATAAATATTACTTGGTTCATCCTGTGGATGAGATCTAATCACCTATGAACAAGAATGTATCCTGACTGCCCAATACCTAACAGAAAATCCTGATCACTGTATTTCAGATTATTGGATCTCATGCCCTTACATTACTTCCAAAGTTAGCAAATAAACTCTCCACTGGACCATGGTATGGACTGTAAACTGTCAAACAGGTTTATTAAACATTAAGTGGCTACGTGAACAGTAGCAATGGAGATTTACAGTAACAGACACAACAGTCATATCCGTAACATTGAAATTCAGTGTGAACTATAGCCATGATTAACTAGGACCATGATTTAACCTGAATTGAAGGTTTTCTGCTGACCTTCCATGAAGTCTTTCTGGCTTATCTGAATCTATATCTATATGATGGCTTCAAATAGACTAATCTATTCAAAATAGACTCCAGGCGCTGCTTCACAAACCACTGACCACCTCCAGGCGCATATCCATTGTCTCTCGAGATAAGGAGGCCCAAAAGAAAGAAAAGAAAGAAATAGACTAATCACTTGGAAAAAAAACAGCCTGAAATATACTTTCAAAATTTGTCTAGGACAAATAAAATTTTCATCTATCTGAAATTCTAATTAGAGCTGCCAATCAAACATATGTTGAAACAAAACCCACAGGATGCGTATATTTGAACTGAATAGCTTCCCTCCTCCCTTGGATGCTTGTCACTGGCTTAACCTCCATTCTGGGAATATTGTGTAACAAATGAAACCAAATCATTTTCTGTGAGTAAACTGATGTTTAACCCCTTACATACTGTGACAGAAAGAATAACATGAAACATCATAAATTAAATGCTTGGGTTTTTGAAATGCAGTGACTGTCATTACTTAAATGAAACAAGTGATAATTTGAGAACGTAAAGTAGACCATTTTAATGTCTCCAAAAATACCTGGTTGAATGCGAATGAGAAACATTCTTACAGTCACATTTAGATGCATGAATGTGAAAAGCAATATAATGTTGCTTTTAAAAAAATGACACACCATTGTAATCGATTGAACATTACAGAGAAATGAATGAGTTGCGCCAGCTATTTGTATGGGTATTTCTTTTTGTAAATCAGTCACTTATATCTGCCCCATTTATTTAACACCATTTTCATGTTTAGGTGTGAAGTGAAACATTAGACCTTTTAATCAATTTGTCTGGCACATCTGCAGTTGCATGATGCTGATGTCACAAAAATTGTGATTGTGGGAGGGAAACAAACTCAAACCACCTGTCTCACTCTTACATGTAAAATGTTGAGACTAAGAGAATTTGAAAACTAGAATCAAAGGAGTCACTGTCTGGAGGGATTGGACTGGAGACAAAGGCAGAGACAGTAGAAATAACTTCTAAGCATAATTATGCCTGAGTAAAACCATTACTTCAGCATAAGGCCTAGCTAAGGTTTAATTACTATCTTATAGGAGCTTATTTTCTTTAAAACCATGTTTGCCACCTTGTGTAATTAAATTTTGAATGCCGAAAAACATAGAATTCACTTGGTTTGTCAAGTTTAAATATAATCGTACAGACACCAGTCTGTTTATGGAATGGTTGATGAATATATAGAGAGTATTCCAAAAACAGATTAATATGATTTATATCTTACAAGTCAGCTGACCTGATAATTCGCTCAGCTCCTTATCTGGAATATAAATCATATCACACAGGCCTTCATTGTGTACTCTGTTAATCCCATATGGTAAAATTAATGACATTTTAAAAAGGTCAAATTTAATTAGATGTAGAGATTCAAGCATGGCTTCAACAGCTAACCATGTTTGCATGAGCTTTGGTTTCAGTGGTGTTGGTAGAAGCGTAAAGGTTAATCAGGCATTAGTTGTGATTTATGGGTTCAGAGACTGTCATGTTGGGAGTCTAGGCTTTTGGTGTGGATTCTCAATAGCAGTGAGTATGGGCTGGAAATCTGGCACACAGGGTTGTACCCCATCTCTGTTACTATATTCACCACTTCTGGTCATGTGTACATAATGAAATTTTAAAAAATTACCCCAAGACTGTTTAACTTTGAATATTTCCATTAAAGAAATTTATGATGGAAAAATAGTTCCAGTAACTAGAATGTCATGCAACTTTACCTTTATAACAGGAAAAATACCTAATACAAATTAATCATTGCACGTGATGTAACTACAGATCCTGTTAAAAAGAATAGGTAACACAAAAGGGATTCTAGCTTACGAGATAACTGAGAAATTGAATGGAGTCTAACAGTCCTGCAGGACTAGTGACTAGAACTCCTCTGAGGCTAAATCAGCTCAGATGAAGGTTAAATTCTGAATGAGACCTTCATTCAACTCCTGCAACCTGGAAAGAAGGTGTTTGCCAGACTAAGAGAAAGGCTCCAGGCTAACAGCTTTCACCTTAACTCATGTCCGCACTGCAGCAGGATGTTCTTGTCTCTGACAGTCCACATTAATCATAGTCTGATAGTACTTTCATGTTTGAGTTTATTGATGTTAATAAAGTTATAGATTGGTTGAACATTTTATTTTAATTTTTTTCTTTGGACTAAAAATACCATCTACCCAGAAACAGAAAGACAGATGCTACATTTACAAAACAAAATGCAACCAATCATGCAGCACATCAACATTATGCATAGTAGGGTAACTACATTTCTAGCAAAGTAACTGAATTACATCACTGGATAAACTCACTGCTGACTGCCACTGAGAACAAATTCAAAAATATCTGCAGTTACACAACATCATTTCTAGCTGAATTAGTACAACGCATGTTAATGACTATTGTAGAAATCATGACATCTAAGAAACAGACACGCATGGCTAATTTCAAAATAGAGATTTGAACAAAAACACCACTTGGATCATGAAAATTTTCATCCTCCACAAGGTACAAACACCAATCAGATATTGGGTGATTGAGCAGTCAACTGGCATACTGATTATTTCTATTATTCAAGAAAGTCTACCCATTTTGATAATAGACAAGAATTTTTATTTATTCAATGATGAGATATTTCCACATACCATTGAGACACTCTTTTAAAATAAAAAACATTTATAGGAATCAATGTGTGAGATTATAGTGAGTAATGGTGCTACACATATGCTCGACTCTCGGTGTGCTACAAACGCACTACAGAATACATTACATTCCCAATTTACTTCCCACACCACACCCCACTACCCAGCTGAGAGGGAAAAATAAGCACTTCACAACAATGTCTAGCTAAAAGGGTAAATGTGTGACTTGCTGCCAAGCCTTTTTCGATACAACGCTTGAGCTAGCTGCTAAAAGTTGAATGAGAAGACCTTGGCTGAATTGTCGTTTAATTTTCCCTCTCTTCCAGAGGGAAATGTCTGTCTTCTGATCTGTGTCGCCCTTGACAACAATGTAAAGATTGGGAAATCATGTGGTAATATTGAAATTGGGTTAATTTTATAGTTTTCCATTTATCATATATTAAATGGAGATCTGCCATACTGAAAGTTCTGTGGGACCACCTTAAGAGCAGACCACCTTAAGCAGCTGCAAGTGAAGATCACCGGAGGAAGTGATGTCATCTCACAAATGACAGTCAGTTGTGGGTGGAGCCCGACAGAGCAAGACATGTTTAGATATAGCTCGTGCAGTAACTGTTCATATATAATGTTCTAGCTAAGTTATAATAAAACCCAACATTTTCTTTGGATATTACTTGTAGGCCTGTGAATCTTACAATAGTTCACATACCAAAGGAGCAAGTAATATTACAAAAAATAATCTCCCTGTATTTCATCTTTAGTTTAAACATTAATGACCAAGCCACAGGTAAGATTAGCTTCCGAATGAACTTGCCCCCACCATCTGCATTACTCAGAAAAGTGGAATCTGTGTATTTTAATCTGTCAGCAAACTCCAGGGTTAATGGCTCATTCAATCCGCAAAACTCTTACTGCTGCAGAAAGAAGATTGTATTTTTGGGAGTAAAAGTAATACAGTGTTTAGTCAGGTTGAAAATATCACCACTATTGGCAATACATCCAGTCACATTGGATGACTAATGGGCAGATCTAGCCCAACGTTCTCCAAACAATGTGGCTTTGATTTAAAGTTATACAGGGTTACATAGACTGGGACTGTAAACTACAATACACTTGGGCCTTGGAATTAGGCTGTTTGTATGTTGAATGTTAATTTGGAAAGAACCAAAGTCTGGAATGCGCTGCCTGAGAACGTGGTGGAGGCAGGTTCAATTGAAGCATTCTAATGGGAATTAGACAGTTATATGAAAAGTAAGAATGTGCAGGGTTATGGGGAGATGGCAGGGGAATGGAACTGAGAGAGTAGCTCTTTCAGAGAGCCAGTGCAGACATGATGGGCCGAATGGCCTTCTTCTGCACTGTAACGTTTCTGTGATATCAGTGAAAAAGGACTTGTATAGCTCCTTTTATGATCTCAGGATGTCGTAAAGTGCTTTACAACCAATGAAGTATCTTTGAAGTGTAGCCACTATTGTGATGTAGAATATTCCATTGCTGTCCGAATGGAGAGGTTAATCCATTTATTTAGATCAGAACATTACAGCGCAGTACAGGCCCTTCGGCCCTCGATGTTGCGCCGACCTGTGAAGCCATCTGACCTACACTATTCCATTTTCATCAATATGTCTATCCAATGACCACTTAAATGCCCTTAAAGTTGGCGAGTCTGCTACTGTTGCAGGCAGGGCGTTCCACGCCCTTACGACTCTCTGAGTAAAGAAACTACCTCTAACACCTGTCCTATATCTATCACCCCTCAACTTAAAGCTATGTCCCCTCGTGTTTGCCATCACCATCCGAGGAAAAAGACTCTCACTATCCACCCTATCTAACCCTCTGATTATCTTATATGTCTCTATTAAGTCACCTCTCCTCCTCCTTCTCTCCAACGAAAACAACCTCAAGTCCCTCAGCCTTTCCTCGTAAGACCTTCCCTCCATACCAGGCAACATCCTAGTAAATCTCCTCTGCACCCTTTCCATAGCTTCCACATCCTTCCTATAATGCGGTGACCAGAACTGCACGCAATACTCCAGGTGCGGCCTCACCAGAGTTTTGTACAGCTGCAGCATGACCTCGTGGCTGCGAAACTCTATCCCCCTACTAATAAAAGCTAACACTCCATATGCCTTCTTAACAGCCCTATTAACCTGGGTAGCAACTTTCAGGGATTTATGTACCTGGACACCAAGATCTCTCTGCTCATCTACACTACCAAGAATCTTCCCATTAGCCCAGTACTCTGCATTCCTGTTACTCCTTCCAAAGTGAATCACCTCACACTTTTCCGCATTAAACTCCATTTGCCATCTCTCAGCCCAGCTCTGCAGCCTATCTATGTCCCTCTGTACCCTACAACATCCTTCGGCACTATCCACAACTCCACCGACCTTCGTGTCATCCGCAAATTTACTAACCCACCCTTCTACACCCTCTTCCAGGTCATTTATAAAAATGACAAACAGCAGTGGCCCCAAAACAGATCCTTGCGGTACACCACTAGTAACTAAACTCCAGGATGAACATTTGCCATCAACCACCACCCTCTGTCTTCTTTCAGCTAGCCAATTTCTGATCCAAAGCTCTAAATCACCTTCAACCCCATACTTCCGTATTTTCTGCAATAGCCTACCGTGGGGAACCTTATCAAATGCCTTACTGAAATCCATATACACCACATCCACTGCTTTACCCTCATCCACCTGTTTGGTCACCTTCTCGAAAAACTCAATAAGGTTTGTGAGGCACGACCTACCCTTCACAAAACCGTGCTGACTATCGCTAATGAACTTATTCTTTTCAAGATGATTATAAATCTTATCTCTTATCACCTTTTCCAACATTTTAACCACAACCGAAGTAAGGCTCACAGGTCTATAATTACCAGGGCTGTCTCTACTCCCATTCTTGAACAAGGGGACAACATTTGCTATCCTCCAGTCTTCCCGCACTATTCCTGTCGACAATGACGACATAAAGATCAAGGACAAAGGCTCTGCAATCTCCTCCCCGGCTTCCCAGAGAATCCTAGGATAAATCCCATCTGGCCCAGGGGACTTATCTATTTTCACACTTTCCAAAATTGATAACACCTCCTCCTTGTGAACCTCAATCCCATCTAGCCTAGTAGCCTGAATCTCAGTATTCTCCTCAACAACATTTTCTTTCTCTACTGTAAATACTGACGAAAAATATTCATTTAACGCTTCCCCTATCTCCTCTGATTCCACACACAACATCCCACTACTATCCTTGATTGGCCCTAATCTAACTCTAGTCATTCTTTTATTCCTGATATACCTATAGAAAGCCTTAGGGTTTTCCTTGATCCTATCCGCCAATGACTTCTCGTGTCCTCTCCTTGCTCTTCTTAGCTCTCCCTTTAGATCCTTCCTGGTTAGCTTGTAACTCTCAAGCGCCCTAACTGAGCCTTCACGTCTCATCCTAACATAAGCCTTCTTCTTCCTCTTGACAAGCGCTTCAACTTCTTTAGTAAACCACGGCTCCCTCGCTCGACAACTTCCTCCCTGCCTGACAGGTACATACTTATCAAGGACACGCAGTAGCTGCTCCTTGAATAAGCTCCACATTTCGATTGTGCCCATTCCCTGCAGTTTCCTTCCCCATCCTACGCATCCTAAATCCCCAGCTATACTTCTCGCCCTGCGGTATATACCTGTCCCTGCCCATCGCTAAGGTAAACCTAACCGAATTGTGATCACTATCACCAAAGTGCTCACCGACATCTAAATCTAACACCTGGCCGGGTTCATTACCCAGTACCAAATCCAGCCCCTGGTTGGCCTGTCTACATACTGTGTCAGAAAACCCTCCTGCACACACTGGACAAAAACTGACCCATCTAAAGTACTCAAACTATAGTATTTCCAGTCAATATTTGGAAAGTTAAAGTCCCCCATAACAACTACCCTGTTACTCTCGCTCCTGTCGAGAATCATCTTCGCTATCCTTTCCTCTACATCTCTGGAACCATTCGGAGGTCTATAGAAAACTCCCAACAGGGTGACCTCTCCTCTCCTGTTTCTAACCTCGGCCCATACTACCTCAGTAGATGAGTCCTCAAACGTCCTTTCTGCCGCTGTAATACTCTCCTTGATTAACAATGCCACACCCCCCCCCCCCTCTTTTACCATCTTCTCTGTTCTTACTGATACATCTAAATCCCGGAACCTGCAACATCCATTCCTGCCCCTGCTCTACCCATGTCTCCGAAATGGCCACAACAGATTTACTAAAATAACAGATTAACTTTCTATTAATGTATTAAGCATTTCCACACTAACCATGGAAGAGTACTACACTGGTCACAGATATCTTATAATGTTTTTAAAGTGGTAAAAATCTGCTGTTTGTACATTACTATTGTCAAAAGTGCCATGCTTCCTCAACACAAGATGATTTCTCTTCCCATAGTTCTCTCTGTTTGTGAATCTTCCTAAATAATACTACTCTGATGAAAGGCAATATATGCTTTTATTAATCAATAAGACCTTAATGCAAATACAAGAGGAAGATGGAAATAAATCAGTTTATTGAGTGAAACAACAGGGTAAGATGGATGAGCTGAGCAGTCTTACCTCATCCCTACCTTCTCATGTTTGAATAATTTAGTACTTAGGCAGGGTTATAACCTGATAAGGAGCAGGTCAATCACTACTGTCTGCCAACTGGTCAACCTAAAAGGGAGTACTTGAGTGTTGATTCCTTTCCTTGCTGAGATCCAGCTCAAATCATGACATATCAGCTGCATTTCAGCAACAGGCACTATTTGTGCATTGAAGTGTTCTTTTTTTTCTTTCTTTTGGGCCTCCTTATCTCGAGAGACAATGGATACGCGCCTGGAGGTGGTCAGTGGTTTGTGAAGCAGCGCCTGGAGTGGCTATAAAGGCCAATTCTGGAGTGACAGGCTCTTCCACAGGTGCTGCAGAGAAATTTGTTTGTTGGGGCTGTTGCACAGTTGGCTCTCCCCTTGCGCCTCTGTCTTTTTTCCTGCCAACTACTAAGTCTCTTCGACTCGCCACAATTTAGCCCTGTCTTTATGGCTGCCCGCCAGCTCTGGCGAATGCTGGCAACTGACTCCCACGACTTGTGATCAATGTCACACGATTTCATGTCGCGTTTGCAGACGTCTTTATAGCGGAGACATGGACGGCCGGTGGGTCTGATACCAGTGGCGAGCTCGCTGTACAATGTGTCTTTGGGGATCCTGCCATCTTCCATGCGGCTCACATGGCCAAGCCATCTCAAGCGCCGCTGACTCAGCAGTGTGTATAAGCTGGGGGTGTTGGCCGCTTCAAGGACTTCTGTGTTGATATAGTCCTGCCACCTGATGCCAAGTATTCTCCGAAGGCAGCGAAGATGGAATGAATTGAGACGTCGCTCTTGGCTGGCATACGTTGTCCAGGCCTCGCTGCCGTAGAGCAAAGTACTGAGGACACAGGCCTGATACACTCGGACTTAGGCAGGGTTGAAGTGTACATTGAAGTTAAACTGCAAACTGAACATAATTAATAAAAACAACTCCAAATGCTGGAAATTTGAAACAAAATCAGAAGATGCTGAAAATACCCAGCCAACATCTAAAACAAGGAAAGACAGGTTAACATTTTGGGTACAGTGCTTTGTCAGTACTGAAAATTAAATAATACAGTGTCTTATCTATTGAAGCATCATTATTTCTAATTTACTTAAAATCTAGTTTGCAAAATATTGTCTTGAAGGCAGGCCTTCTGCTTTTTGCCTGTTCCTGAATTGAGGCCAAAAAAATGTCAAACCAGTTTCAAGCACATACACACTTTTAAAGGTCTCCAATAAGTCCAAAATAAACTATCAAGGAGCCAGCTCAGGCACAATGGGCTGAATATACAGCATTTTAAGTAAATAATAAACATTCATGACTGTCTTCAGAAAGCACAATGATAAAGCAGTTGATGGGCCATCATCATCTGCACTCTCAATGCCTCCCCTTCAATGGATAATTCTATGATTATTCTGTACCAATGTTGCCTGTTGATATGGACTACTCACTGTGCCAAACAGGGCCACTAGCTATCTACATTATAACACTATGCTAATGCTGATGTTTGCAGGTTCATAAGGGAGAACAGCAATTTGGCTGCCTCGAGGACTTCTGCGATGGAGATACGGTCCTGCCACCTGATGCCAAGGATTCTCCAGAGGCAGCGAAGATGGAATGAATTGAGACATCACTCTTGGCTGACATACATTGTCAAGGCCTCACTGCCATGGAGCAAGGTACTGAGGACATAGGCTTGATACACTCGGACTTTCGTGTTCCGTGTCAGTGCGCCATTTTTCCACACTCTCTTGGCCAGTCTGGACATAGCAGCGGACGCATTTCCCATGCGCTTGTTGATTTCTGCATCGAGAGACAGGTTACTGGTGATAGTTGAGCCTCGGTAGGTGAACTCTTGAACCACTTCCAGAGCATGATCGCCGATATTGATGGATGGAGCATTTCTGACGTCCTGTCCCAGATGTTCGTTTTCTTGGGGCTGATGGTTAGGCCAAGTTCGTTGCAGGCAGCCACAATCTTGTCGATGAGTCTCTGCAGACACTCTTCTGTGTGGGATGTTACTGCAGCATCGTCAGCAAAGAGGAGTTCCCTGATGAGGACCTTCCGTACTTTGGTCTTCGCTCTTAGACGGGCAAGGTTGAACAACCTGCCATCTGATCTTGTGTGGAGGAAAAGTCCTTCTTCTGAAGACTTGAACACATGTCAGAGCAGCAGGGAGAAGAAGATCCCAAACAGTGTAGATGCGAGAACACAGCCCCGTTTCACGCCACTCAGGTTAGGAAAGAGGTCTGATGAGGCGCCACTATGCTGAATTGTGCCTTTCATATTGTCATGGAATGAGGTGATGATACTTAGTAGCTTTGGTGGACATCCGATCTTTGCTAGTAGTCTGAAGAGACCATGTCTGCTGACGAGGTCAAAGGCTTTTATGAGATCTATGAAAGCAACATAGAGGGGCATCCATTGTTCGTGGCATTTCTCCTGTAGCTGGCGAAGGGAGAACAGCATGTCAATAGTTGATCTCTCTGCTCCAAAGCCTCAGGGTAGACACGCTCAGCGAGCTTCTGGAGTCTGTTTAAAACAACTCGAGCAAAGACTTTCCCCACTATGCTGAGCAGGGGAATTCCACGGTAGTTGTGCACAGTCCTGAACCATGAAGCCACTAGCCTTTGAAAAAAGTATTTTAATTGGTATAATAAAATCATTTAAACATTGTGTAGTGCACCATCAGATAACACTAAACTAAAATATATTATGGACCTGTATTAAAGTATTTTTCAATAAATGTTACACTGACTTTGACCCTTACGCTTCATATCGTTACTATACATGGTCATTCCCACAAGGGAATGCTACATAGCACAGGCGTGTTAAGTTGCTACAAGTTTAGACAAAACATATACAGCCCTGACATTAACAAAATCCCAGAGCTGCTCGGGCTTCAGAAGCAGCTCACACTCCACCACTCCAATCTAAATTCTGACAAACTATCATGGAAACAATGCGAATATAGTTTAGATAAGTTAAAACAAGTGTCTCCAGATTGATTCCTAAGGCAGTCATTTACAGCTCTGTAAAGGAACCTGCTGCACAGGCCTCTGTTGAGTCTACAGAAGACATGCTGACATTAAGATGAAGCCTTTGTTAAATCCCGTTCTGACCTTTTGATAATTGCAGAAGACTTTTGCTTTTGTGATGAAAAACATCAAAGGAATTGAAAGAATTGGGAGTTTTTATGAACACAATTACTGTAGTCAGGCAACAGATTTTAGGTGCCAAGATACTGAATAGTATTGCAAATGTGTCTGTTGAATGGAGGAAGATCTAGGTGTTAATAGTACACGAATCTCTTACAGTTAGCAAAATCAGATAGAATATTATTGTGTGTTGTTAGTACAATGCAATAGAAAACAAAAACATTACACTCTCCTTGTATATGACTATGGTTAGGCCTTATTTAGAATATTGGGATAAACTTACAATCTGTATCTGGACATAATTTCTGAGCATGACTGGCCCTTTTTTATTTTTATTTTATTTTATTTAGTTCCATCTTTTTTTTTGTTTTTACCATGTGCCTGCCTACTATTTTTTTCACGATTGTGCTTTTGGCTAGGGCTACTCATTATTCTGTCATTAACACCCCCTCTGCACTAATGCTTTATCTTTCACCACACTATTAGCACACTCTCTTTGCCTTTGTCCCATGACCTCCTTGTCAGTTAATCTCTCCTGCCCTCTGTCCTATCACACACCTTCCCTTTTGCTCTCTTTTTCCCACCCCAGCTTTATTTGCTTAAAACCTATTACATTTCTAACCTTTGCCAGTTCTGATGAAAGGTCACTGACCTGAAACGTTAACTCTGCTTCTCTCTCCATAGATACTGCCAGACCTGCTGAGTATTTCCAGCACTTTCTGTTTTTCTTTTATATTAGATAGTTCTTCCTTTCCAAAAAACAGTGCATTTGTGGAACAGGCTGCCGACTCATGCAGTGAACACTGACTCACTAAATTGCTTTACCTGTGAGCTGAACCTGTTTCTGGCTGGGGTGGAGATCACCTCAGACAAGAAGTAGATATCCTATCACACAAATCAGTGCCAATGAGGTCTCCTGAACTAGTTTTGATCATCTAAGGGGGTCAGAGAGGAATTTTTGAGACATTTTCCCCCCTAATTCATCTGGGTTTTTCGCTGGTGTTTTGCTTCTCCCAGGAGATTACATGACTGCAGGTGGGTAGGGAGTATGTACTGTGATGCACAAGACATTACAACTGTGAGAGCCAGGCTGGATGGACCAGTAGGTCTTTTCTTGCCTGCCGTTTTTGTCTGTTGGTCCCCCAACTTCAGAACTCTTCCAAAATCTCTGCTTGGAAATTATTATTGGCAAAATTGGCAGAGGAATACATAACACACTCACATAATACTCCACTGTCTGCTAGTTTAGTAACTGCTAGAGGAAAAAAGACCAAGACCTGTCTCATTCACCTACTGCTCACATGGTGCAATGACAATGGAGTTGTTGACTAATCATAGCAATCAATCTCCATCAATTAGATTACAACAGTCAAAAATGACATGAAGTAAACCCTAGTGGCTGAGAGCTCTGGGAACCATAAATCCAAAATGTAATGTTTTAATGCAGGAATTGACGTATTTGTTTTAAGTAGATTTCTTCTTCTTCTTTGGCCTCCTTGTCTCGAGAGACAATGGGTAAGCGCCTGGAGGTGGTCAGTGGTTTGTGAAGCAGTGACTGGACTGGCTATAAAGGCCAATTCTCGAATTACAGACTCTTCCACAGGTGCTGCAGATAAAATTGGTTGTCGGAGCTGTTACACAGTTGGCTCTCCCCTTGCGCTTCTGTCTTTTTTCCTGCCAACAGCTAAGTCTCTTCGACTCGCCACTCTTTAGCCCCACCTTTATGGCTGCCCGCTAGCTCTGGCGATCGCTGGCAACTGACTCCCACGACTTGTGATTAATGTCACCGGACTTCATGTCGTGTTTGCAGACGTCTTTAAAGCAGAGACATGGACGGCTGGTGGGTCTGATGCCAGTGACAAGCTCACTGTACAATGTGTCCTTGGGGATCCTGCCATCATCCATGCAGCTCACATGGCCATCTCAAGTGCCGCTGGCTCAGTAGCGTGTATATGCTGGGGATGTTGGCCGCCTGGAGGACTTCTGTGTTGGAGATATGGTCCTGCCACCTGATGCCAAGGATTCTCCGGAGGCAGCGAAGATGGAATGAATTGAGACGTCGCTCATGGCTGACATACGTTGTCAAGGCCTCGCTGCCATAGAGCAAGGTACTGAGGACATAGGCTTGATACACTAGAACTTTTATGTTCCGTGTCAGTGCGCCATTTTCCTACACTCTCTTGGCCAGTCTGGACATAGCAGCGACGCCTTTCCCATGCGCTTGTTGATTTCTGCATCGAGAGACAGATTACTGGTGATAGTTGAGCCTAGGTAGGTGAACTCTTGAATCACTTCCAGAGTGTGGTCGCCGATATTGATGGATGTAGCATTTCTGACGTCCTGTCCCATGATGTTTGTTTTCTTGAGGTTGATGGTTAGGCCAAATTCGTTGCAGGCAGCCACAATCCTGTCGATGAGTCTCTGCAGACACTCTTCTGTGTGGGATGTTACTGCAGCATCGTCAGCAAAGAGGAGTTCCCTGATGAGGACCTCCCGTATTTTGGTCTACGCTCTTAGACGGGCAAGGTTGAAAAACCTGCCATCTGATCTTGTGTGGAGGAAAACTCCTTCTTCTGATGACTTGAAGCATGTGAGAGCAGCAGGGAGAAGAAGATCCCAAACAGTGTAGGTGCGAGAACACAGCCCTGTTTCACGTCACTCAGGATAGGAAAGGGGTCTGATGAGGTGCTGCTATGCTGAATTGTGCCTTTCATATTGTCATGGAATGAGGTGATGATACTTAGTAGCTTTGGTGGACATCCGATCTTTGCTAGTAGTTTGAAGAGACCATGTCTGCTGACAAGGTCAAAGACTTTGGTGAGATCAATGAAAGCAATGTAGAGGGGATCTGTTGTTCGTGGCTATTCTCCTGTAGCTGGCGAAGGGAGAACAGCATGTCAATGGTTGATCTCTCTGCTCGAAAGCCACACTGTGCCTCAGGGAAGACACGCTCAGCGAACCTCTGGAGCCTGTTTAAAACGACTCGAGCGAAGACTTTCCCTATTACGCTGAGCAGGGACATTCCACGGTAGTTGTTGCAATCACCGCGGTCACCCTTGTTCTTATCGAGGGTGATGATATTGGCATCGCGCATGTTCAGTGGTACTGCTCCCTCATCCCAGCACAGGCAAAGCAGTTCATGGAGTGCTGAGAGTATAGCAGGCTTGGCACTCTTGATTATTTCAGGGGTAATGCCGTCCTTCCCAGGAGCCTATCCACTGGCTAGAGAATCAATGGCATCACTGGGTTCCGATTTTGTTGGCTGTTTGTCCAGCTCATCCATGACTGGTAGGGACTGGACTGCATTGAGGGTCTCAGTGACATTTTCCCTGGACTACAGTTCTAGGTAGTGCTCCACCCAGTGGTCCATTTGCTTGTGTTGTTCAGTGATCGTGTCCCCTGATTTAGACTTGAGGGGGGGGCGATCTTCCTGATGGTTGGCCCAAAAACTCTCTTAATGCCATCGTACATTCCTCTGATGTTTCTGGTGTCGGAGGCCAGCTGAATACAACTGTATAGGTGTTGCTAGTAGTCATTTGCGCAGCGCCTGGCTGTTCTTTGTGCAGCGCTTCTGGCTGCTTTAAGTGCTACGAATGTTAACCCGCTCTGGGCTTTCTTCTAGTTCAACAGCGCAATGCACTTAGCGACTATGACAGGTTCCAGCTCTTCAATGTGAGATTGAAACCAGTCTGTATTCTGCTTCTCACGTTTGCCAAAGGTGGTCATTGTTGAGTCATAGATGGCGTCTCTGATGTGGGCACACTTGGTCTCTGCATCCCCTGTGGGAGTGTTTTGAAGGGCTTTTTCAAGTGAATTTAGAAACTAAGAAACTCTGTTAGTGTTGGTGTGCGGGCGGCCCTTCTGCTTGGAGTGATGCAGCATCTTTGGTTTGAGTCTAACCTTGCTGCACACGAGGGAGTGGTCGGCGTCGCAGTCCGCACTGTGGAAGCTGCGTGTGATTTGAACGCTGTTTAAAGAGGCTCGCCTTGTGACGATGAGGTCCAGCGGGTGCCAACATCGTGATCTTGGGTGCCTCCATGAAACCTGGTGACAGGGTTTAGTGTGAAAGAACGAGTTGGTGATGCAGAGGTTGTGCTAGGTACACAACTCAAGCAGTCTCTGTCCATTCTCATTCATCCTTCCAATGCCATAGCACCCAAGGCAGGAGGGCCATGAGTCATGGTCGGCCCAACCCTGGCGTTAAAGTCCCCCAGCAGGAACAAATGTTCGGTATTGGGAATGTTACTAATGATATTATGGAGTTCCTCGTAGAACTTTAACTTCAGGTGAGGAGCACAGTGTTGGAGCATAGATGCTGAGTAGGTGTACTGGACCAGAGGCGGTGAGCAGTCGGATGCATAGTATGCGTTCCGAGCCATTTGAAGCACTATCATGCTGAGCAAAGAGTTTCTGATGGTCAAGCCCACTCCATGCTGTCTTGATTCTTCAGGATCCCTACCCTGCCAGAAGAACGTGTAGTCTTGCTCTCTTAGAGATCCGCTCACAGGGACGCTTATCTCCTGAAGTGCTGCAATGTCCACATTGAGTCTACTGAGCTCGTTGATAATGGTGGCCGTCTTCCAAGAATCGTTGATTTATGTAAGGTCTTCCAACAGGCCAGGGCACAGAGTTCTGATGTTCCCGCTTGCAAAACGAAGGGCTGGTAGCTTCTTTCCTTTTTTTGTTGTGCTGTTTGGTGCGGTGTTATGGTCCACTTGTCGGGCAATGACGCTGAGCTCCAAGCACCCATTGAAGCAGGTGGACTGTGGTGGGACAGAACCCTAAAGACTGGGGGCTGCCCGGTTTGAGGCTGGCGGTAGCTGTCCAATGAGATGCAATGACCTCTCCCACTAACAAAGGCAACCCGTAGTGCCCAATTGAACTGGACTTATAACCCGTAAGTGCTGCCTTCCATGTTGTTTTGGTTGCTGTGTGGCGACGATGGAGTGACCTCTCCAATGCGCATGCCTGGGTGGATGTATGGAGGTTGCCCAAGTGTCAAAACCCCCCTCTTGGCCTTCCTGGTGAGGTCCAAAGGTGCAGAGCACGATGTTTGGCACCGGTATGGCTGCAGGAACTGCTGGAAACATGCCCAAGGTGACACATGATTGCCTTCGGGGTTCCATTCCGGATTTTCTGTTGGGGTAGTAAACCCTGACAGAAAGTAGATTTATGCTTATGCTAAATAGTGGGTAAGGTAACGTTACACAAGTATCATGTCCTCTTTGTATTTAATTGTTCTTGGAATGTGGGTGACATTGATAAGGCAGTATCTATTGCCCATCTGTAGTTGCCCTGAGGACCTTACGAATCAACCATGTAGTGTAGGGCTGTAGTCACATACAGGCTAGAGCAAGTAGATGTGACAGGTCCCTCCCGGAAGGGCATTAGTAAAGCAGTGTTTTTAACAACAATCCAGCAACTTTCATGGCCATTTTCTTGCACTGTTGCATAAATAAACACATTTCTTGGATTTTGCTTTACAATTTGCCATAATGTGAATATGAATTCACATCCTCTGGGTTGCTAGCCCAATACCATAACTACTAGGCTACCAAAACTTCTAAGTTAATCGATTTAAGAGTTTGGGTGATGTTCAGGGTAGAACATTATGCTTCAGATTACTGGGATGAAAGTCTCCTCATTCTGACAGCTGTCAGGGTTTTGTGTGACATGAGTTCCTCGGGCTGAATTTTATTTGGGTGCCGTGCTTTGCATCACCGCCGCCCTTTGAACTTGGCAGGGTGCCCACATTCAGCTGCTGCTGAGGAGCACCCATGATATTTCACGTGGGGGCTCATTTAAAGAGTGGGGGGCGGAGCGCCCACCCCCGATGACGTTTAGGGACGGCCTTCCATGTCCCCAGCAACGGGTACAGCGGCACCGTACAGGCGCCATTTTTAAAGGGCTTTAAGCCCTTAGAATTACCTTAAATTTTTTAACGGGCAGCAGTATTAAATTTTTATTCAACAATAGGAAATATGTGGATGGTCCCTCCCCAACCCCCCAATGGTCATTTCAATGCCCAAAATGACCAACACATTCCTTTTTCCCTACCCGAACTTTACCCCCTAAACTTATAACATTTGGCCTATGACCCCTTCCCACCATACCCACATCCAATAAAAATTGATTTCCCTGCTCCTCCAGCCTTCCCGCCCTGAAATTTTTATTACTCCCCCTCCCCACCAGGTTCTCGCCTCGGAAATCCGTGTGGAGTTCCAAAGGCGTGCGAAGGCTGAACGAAGGCTGTAAAATCGGCATGGGACAGCTGGTAAGTTTATTTGAATATCATTACTGTCAATTAAAATTTGCAGATGAAGGGCCCGCAGCCAGGTGGTGGGGGGAGGCCGCACCGAAGTCCCCCCGTCGCTGGTAATATGCGGCAGGCCCTTCTCGACGTCGCGGGTCAAGGCGGGCCTCTCCCTGCAACATTTTACCGGCCCCCGCACTACGACCGGCGGCTTCGAGGGACTGGTAAAATTCAGCCCTAGTGTGTAACAGTCCATAGCACAAGGAAGTCCATAATCTGGGACTACTGAATGTGAAATTATCAGCCTCAGCCAGAAAGACTAAAGGGAGAGCTGGTGTTGGAAATAAAAGAATTACAGAAGGGGGTGCTTTTCTAAGGTTGGAATTAAGACATCGTGTTGAAGCAGGTTGGAGGGACTTTACTTGGTATCTGACTCTTTCATCATATAAGCCGGAGTAGTGCTTGGTGCTGACAGTGGGTGATAAAAAGTGCAAAATGTTTTCCCAATGTCCAACACTGATGCCTCTCAAATTAGCAATCACAGTGCAGACCCAAAACTTAAGCAATGTGTTTCTAGATTAATGTCAGAATTTTTCAGGGCAGAAAAGAATTGCCTTTCCTCATATCAAATTATCTTCTCCAACAATCCTTAAATAAACATCATCTAAAAATAATCAAATGCTTATAAACAGATTTTTTTTAAGATACCACAAAAATCCAACGTGTAAACTTTGTTTTTATATTTTAGACTTCGAGCCGCAATGATTTACACATCGGAATCCTGTTCAAAACATCTGGTTCTTTAGACAGACTGTTGCATCGGTGTCAAATTCTGTTTGATAATGCCCCTGTGAAGCACCTTGGAACGTTTACTGGGTTAAAGGTGCTATATAAATGCACATTGTTGTTGCATAATATACAATCAACTGATGTTGCAAAAGGGACAGGACAAGGCCCCAATTTCCCCCCTTTTGTTAATGTGTAAAGTCTGCACATCTTGAATTACATGGAAATTATGATTTATAAATACTACGGGTATCGGAGACCCCCTTTGGGCTAATTTGCTATTTGAACATTGGAGGAATGGGTAGACGGACGATGCCTCTCCAATCCTCTCTTCCCCACCAGTTAGAAATATTTTTTTGTTGGACAGCACAATGTTACAGCACATTGAAGGACCACAGTGTGGTGTATGATGGAGCAATAAGATGCTGACAGTGTTATTGATCCCCTGCCACCATTCCTCCAATGTGCAAACAGTAAAGTGGTTGGGCATTGCACTTAAGGATCATATGAATATAATTAGAGATGTCAAGAAGAAAAGTGAATGTAAGCATCATGAATGACTTTGCAGAAACTTAAGCAATGTGTTTCTAGATTAATGTTGGAATTTTTTAGGGCAGTAAAGAATTGCCTTTCCTAATATCAAATTATCTTCTCCAACAATCCTTAAATAAACATCATCTAAAAATAATCAAATGCTTATAAACAGATTTTTTAAGATACCACAAAAATCCAACGTGTAAACTTTGTCTTTTATATTTTAGACTTGGAGCAGCAATGCTTTACACATCAGAATCCTGTTCAAAACTTTAGCACTGGATGTATACTCGTCTTGAGGTGCTAAGCAGAAGCTGCCCATTTTTTCACTGCAAGGGAAGGAAAAATTGGATGGAGAATTATCTCAGGCCAATCGCATACAAATCCTCATGTGAATGCTTGCCTAGTTTGTTTAAACAGGGATGGAGCTAGGGAAATTAAACTGCAGAATAATGCAGGAGATCGATCAGATTCAATAAATATTAGGTTAGAATTAGAACATTACAGTGCAGTACAGGCCCTTCGGCCCTCGATGTTGCACCGACCTGTGAAACCATCTGACCTACACTATTCCATTTTCATCAATATGTCTATCCAATGACCACTTAAATGCCCTTAAAGTTGGCGAGTCTACTACTGTTGCAGGCAGGGCGTTCCACGCCCCTACTACTCTCTGAGTAAAGAAACTACCTCTGACATCTGTCCTATATCTATCACCCCTCAACTTAAAGCTATGTCCCCTCGTGTTTGCCATCACCATCCGAGGAAAAAGACTCTCACTATCCACCCTATCTAACCCTCTGATTATCTTATATGTCTCTATTAAGTCACCTCTCCTCCTCCTTCTCTCCAACGAAAACAACCTCAAGTCCCTCAGCCTTTCCTCGTAAGACCTTCCCTCCATACCAGGCAACATCCTAGTAAATCTCCTCTGCACCCTTTCCATAGCTTCCACATCCTTCCTAAAATGCGGTGACCAGAACTGCACGCAATACTCCAGGTGCGGTCTCACCAGTGTTTTGTACAGCTGCATCATGACCTCGTGGCTCCGAAACTCGATCCCCCTACTAATAAAAGCTAACACACCATATGCCTTCTTAACAGCCCTATTAACCTGGGTAGCAACCTACAGGGATTTATGCACCTGGACACCAAGATCTCTCTGTTCATCTACACTACCAAGAATCTTCCCATTAGCCCAGTACACTGCATTCCTGTTACTCCTTCCAAAGTGAATCACCTCGCACTTTTCCGCATTAAACTCCATTTGCCATCTCTCAGCCCAGCTCTGCAGCCTATCTATGTCCCTCTGAACCCTACAACATCCTTCGGCACTATCCACAACTCCACCGACCTTCGTGTCATCCGCAAATTTACTAACCCACCCTTCTACACCCTCTTCCAGGTCATTTATAAAAATGACAAACAGCAGTGGCCCCAAAACAGATCCTTGTGGTACACCACTAGTAACTAAACTCCAGGATGAACATTTGCCATCAACCACCACCCTCTGTCTTCTTTCAGCTAGCCAATTTCTGATCCAAAGCTCTAAATCACCTTCAACCCCATACTTCTGTATTTTCTGCAATAGCCTACCATGGGGAACCTTATCAAATGCCTTACTGAAATCCATATACACCACATCTACTGCTTTACCCTCATCCACCTGTTTGGTCACCTTCTCGAAAAACTCAATAAGGTTTGTGAGGCACGACATACCCGTCACAAAACCGTGCTGACTATCGCTAATGAACTTATTCTTTTCAAGATGATTATAAATCCTGTCTCTTATCACCTTTTCCAACATTTTACCCACAACCGAAGTAAGGCTCACAGGTCTATAATTACCAGGGCTGTCTCTACTCCCCTTCTTGAACAAGGGGACAACATTTGCTATCCTCCAGTCTTCCGGCACTATTCCTGTCGACAATGACGACATAAAGATCAAGGACAAAGGCTCTGCAATCTCCTCCCTAGCTTCCCAGAGAATCCTAGGATAAATCCCATCTGGCCCAGGGGACTTATCTATTTTCACACTTTCCAAAATTGTTAACACCTCCTCCTTGTGAACCTCAATCCCATCTAGCCTCGTAGCCTGAATCTCAGTATTCTCCTCGACAACATTTTCTTTCTCTACTGTAAATACTGACGCAAAATATTCATTTAACACTTCCCCTACCTCCTCTGATTCCACACACAACATCCCACTACTATCCTTGATTGGCCCTAATCTAACTCTAGTCATTCTTTTATTAACATGGTATCATTGAGTTTCTCATGACATGAGAAATGGACAAACTGTTCTTCCCCTTTTCTTTTTGAGATTACTAATGGCCACTAAAAGTACCCCTCCATGTATCATTAGCATCCAACTGCTGCTTGGCAAATCAAACCTAATCATTTGTCTTCAATATAAATAAAGTGCAGATAAAACCTGGTCACAAGTGGCTCTTAGCTGTTCATATGTGCTTCACGTTTTTGGTCCCAAATCTTATTTGCAATTAATTGATATACTGCCGAGCACAGGATGAAGTTTAATTGAACACTCCGTTATATGTAACAAGGAGGCACTGGAAGAAATTCACTTCTGCATTTGCAGCCAAATGTATGTAGGAAATCGAGCCCAAGTAATTTCTTTAAAGCATTTATTTTAAAGTTCAGATTCTTTCCACTAATTATTGAAGCAATGACTAACACGAAAAATGGTAATCAAACCAAAGGTGTGCCTCACGACATATTATATCTGAATAAATAAGAAAGGTTGTGATCTATGAAATTTCCACTGCAGACTTTCCAATCATGGATCAGACATTGTACCTGGGTTATAACTTGGCTGTTTTTATGCACTTTTTTACTCACATGAAACTGCTCCACATGATATAAAAAGACATGAATTAAGAAAAGTACCATTTGGTGAATTAGGCACTACTTCCAACAGGCCTTTTACGACACACAGTTCTCTTTGTTCGGCCAAGATAATGAGCCATTGAACCACATACAATTAAAAAAACAATGGTGATTTGTACACCAGTTCAGATAAATCTATTAGAGAAAGCATAATAGTTTTCTTCTATATTGTATTTCAGCAGCTTAGGTGATAACTAACTGCAATTTCATCTAACAGAAAAATACTGCACACAGTTATAACCGGAACTGGAGGGTATGTGGACAAATATTGCGCTATCTTCAACACTGAGAAGTCTAATCTCTTCTGTATTCTATAGGGCCAATTCACTGATTGTGGGCCCTAGTCGGAAGCAACAGTTATCGGGAGGGTGAGTTGGAGATAGGATTAGCAAACAGTAGTGCCGATACTCCAGCCTACACTTCCTTTGATGTGGCTCACCTGCGAGTGTGGGACCAGCAAAGTTACCATTACAAAGGCTGCAGACTTTTTCAGTTACATTTCGGAATTATTGGTTTTGCAATCTGCTCTGCCTTAGGGACTGACAAGTGGTAAAGGTGCCTGACAAAACTGGCATCCTCAGAAAGCCTAGTCCTGCTGCATTCCATTGGCAATTTCAGTGTCTTAGTAAGATTAGACTGAGAATTTTAAGTCCCAGCTAGGAAATGGGTGGGATGCACAGACCACCACCAACCCACCCCCACCACCACTGGGAGGCCTGGAAGCCACCTACTAATAGTATGCAGGTTGTGGAGTGGTGGTTTTTACAGGGTCACACTAGTGGGAATGGGAGGGGCAGTCCAGAGCAACAGCAGCGCACACTTTCCTGCTGGGTTCAGAGGAGCACTCCTGCTGCTCTTAGCTTCACAAAGATAAATTTAAAACCTTTGGTCTCCTTACCTAAGGAAGGATATACCTGCCTTAGAGGGAGTGCAACTAACATTCACTAGACTTATTCCTGGAATGAGGGGATTGTTCTATGAGGAGAGATTGAATAGATTAGGCCTATATTTCCTAGAGTTTAGAAGAGTGAGAGGTGATCATTGAAATGTATAAATTTCTTAAGGGGCTTGATAGGTAGATGGTGGGACAATGTTTCCCTGATTAGGGAGTCAAGAGCTAGGGTTCACAGTGTCAGAATAAGGGATCGGCCGTTTAGGTCTGAGATGAGGAGAAATTTCTTTACTCAGAGGGCTGTGAATCTGTGGAATTCTCTATCCCAAAGGGCTGTGGAAGTTCAGTCATTAAGTATATTAAAGGCAGAAGTCAATAGATTTTTGTATACTTTGGGCATCAAGGGATAAAGGGATAGTGTGGGAAGGTGGAGTTGAGGTAGATCATCCATGACCTTATTGAATGCTGGAGCAGGCTCGAAGGGCTGAATGCCCTACTCCTGCCCCTATTTCTTATGTTCTCTGCTTCTTCTCCAAAAGGTTTTACTGAGTGGGGCGCCAATATTCAGCACCCCACAGTGTACTATTAAAATGTCACTGGGCTGCTATATACATCATAGGACCCTGATTAGCATATATTAATGAGACTCTGCCACTGGAAAAACCTGAAGGAAGAAAGCAACAAATAGAGCCGATTGATTTCAACTCCCATTATTCCAGGTAAAGGAAGTTATTATTCCCTTTAGTATCTGCTCAGTGATGGGTTATTATAGTCCTGTTTGGCAGGTTGAAGAGAAAACCTATCTGTCACTTGTACTCAGTGCAATCCATGCAGACTAGTGAATGATATAGCTAAGTTATTCCATGCCAGAATCTATTCTCTTGAATTCATACAACAAAGGATCCTCTTCGGAGTCAGGAGTTTAGGGCAGAATAGAGGGAGCTCCAGTCCCCATCACTGAATATCCTTCACTTTGAGCAAAAAAATCATAAAAGAAGTATTTTAAAACTCTATAAAATAGGCTAATAATAGTTAAAATTCAACCAGAATTTCAACCCAGATAAGTATGAACAGTAAGCAGTTAATCCAAGGTGCGAGAACAGCTAATTAAGTTGCTTATGTGGAACTGAATATTATTCATCACCAGCTGAATTAATTCTCTCCAATAAAACTGCTGTCTCAGACCTTATGAACAAGCATGAACACTGACTTGGCAGGTTTGAATGTACAACACAGGGATTTGTAGCTGGGTGGGCCAGGTGTCTTTCATTGTGAAATCTAATTACTGGTGTTCTTTGACTGCTAAGGTTTGGATGTCCAGGGCACTTGCTGATTGAAATAACAAGTAACAACATCTGTGGATGTTATTGGGGCCAAAAGCCTGTGTTAAACAGGCACAGAATCACCATGACTGCTACTTATTCTTAAGAGTGAGGTAAAATGAAAGGAGAAAACTCGTAATGTGCAATAACTTCCACATCTTTAACAAACTATGCCAAAAGCAGTGATACCCTGTTGGTAGCAATACAGTCTCTTCTGCTGCAAAATGTTTGAACTGGGGTTTTTAAAGCTAACCATCAATCTAACCAACTTGTAAGCTTACACTTTTATTCTGCAGTTCACCCCACGAATCCTTCCTCCTTCCAGTGAAATATGCACTGGAACAAACTCCCTGGATAGCACAGTTCATAAAGCATGTGTGTGAGAAATTAGTCATATTGACTTAATAAAGCACAGGTTTTACAGGGATCTTGTTAACCCTTTGATTACTGAAACCATATCTGATACCTATTTTGGATTGAAATTCTGATTTATCCATGACTTTATCAGCATATTTTATTCTGTTTAATTACATGTTTTGTGAATTTTGCACTCAAGGTTAGTACTGGAGATTGATTCCACATCAAACTCACCCAAGTTTGGTACTAGCACTGATGTCTTCTGCAGTTCTATAAAAGTATGAAGAATAATGGATACTCAGCAATGGTTGCAAGGTTACAATTCAGATGGTATCCTATACTATCCAAAAAGGTGTAGGGAAAAAGTATAATTAAAGAAACGTACAGCAACATGGAATATCTTATAAACAACAAAAAAATACTTGCATTCATTGGTAGGAGTTGTTTATAGGCCACCAAACAGTAGTGGTAGTGTGGGGCATGGTATTAATCAGGAGACTAGAGAAGCATGTGGCATGGATAATACAGTAATCATGGGTGACTTCAATCTGCATATAGACTGGGTAAACCTAATGAGCACAAATGCTGCGGAGGATGAGTTTCTGGAGTGTATGAGGGATGATTTTCTAGAGCAGAATGTTCAGGAACCGATGGGAGAACAGGCTATTTTAGATCTAGTTTTATGTAATGAGAAAGGGCTAATTAATAATCTTGTTGTAAAAGAACCTTTAGTGATGAGTGACCATAATATGACAGAATTTTACATTATGTTTGAAAGTGAGGTAGTTCAATCTGTTAAATTTGAACAAAAGAAATTATGAAAGTATGAGGGGCAAATTCAGGTCTTCACCTGAACCAGAGGGGTACCAATATCCTGGGGGGGAGATTTGCTAGTGCTCTTCGGGGGGGTTTAAACTAATTCAGCAGGGGAATGGGAACCTAAATTGTAGTGCCAGTGTACAGGATGTTGAGAGTAGTGAGGTCAGGGATAAGGTTACAAGGACGCAAGAGGGCACTGGCAAGCAAGAACCTGGTTTAAAGTGTGTCTACTTCAACGCCCGGAGCATCCGGAATAAGGTGGGTGAGCTTGCAGCATGGGTTGGTACCTGGGATCTCGATGTAGTGGCCATTTCGGAGACATGGGTAGAGCAGGGGCAGGAATGGATGTTGCAGGTTCCGGGATTTAGATGTTTCAGTAAGAACAGAGAAGATGGTAAAAGAGGGGGGGGTGTGGCATTGTTAATCAAGGAGAGTATTACAGCGACAGAAAGGACATTTGAGGACTCGTCTCCTGAGGTAGTATGGGCCGAGGTTAGAAACAGGAGAGGTGAGGTCACCCTGTTGGGAGTCTTTTATAGACCTCCAAATAGTTCCAGAGATGCAGAGGAAAGGATAGCGAAGATGATTCTCGACAGGGGCGAGAGTAACAGGGTAGTTGTTATGGGGGACTTTAACTTTCCAAATATCGACTGGAAATACTACAGTTCGAGTACTTTAGATGGGTCAGTTTTTGTCCAGTGTGTGCAGGAGGGTTTTCTGACACAGTATGTAGACAGGCCAACCAGGGGCGATGCCACATTGGATTTGGTACTGGGTAATGAACCCGGCCAGGTGTTAGATTTAGATGTAGGTGAGCACTTTGGTGATAGTGACCACAATTCGGTTAGGTTTACCTTAGCGATGGGCAGGGACAGGTATATACCGCAGGGCAAGAATGATAGCTGGGGGAAAGGAAATTATGATGCGATTAGGCAAGATTTAGGATGCGTAGGATGGGGAAGGAAACTGCAGGGGATGGAAACAATCGAAATGTGGAGCTTATTCAAGGAGCAGCTACTGCGTGTCCTTGATAAGTATGTACCTGTGAGGCAGGGAGGAAGTTGTCGAGCGAGGGAGCCGTGGTTTACTAAAGAAGTTGAAGCGCTTGTCAAGAGGAAGAAGAAGGCTTATGTTAGGATGAGACGTGAAGGCTCAGTTAGGGCGCTTGAGAGTTACAAGCTGGCCAGGAAGGATCTAAAGGGAGAGCTAAGAAGAGCAAGGAGAGGACACGAGAAGTCATTGGCGGATAGGATCAGGGAAAACCCTAAGGCTTTCTATAGGTATATCAGGAATAAAAGAATGACTAGAGTTAGATTAGGGCCAATCAAGGATAGTAGTGAGAAGTTGTGTGTGGAATCAGAGGAGGTAGGGGAAGTGTTAAATGAATATTTTGCGTCAGTATTTACAGTAGAGAAAGAAAATGTTGTCGAGGAGAATACTGAGATTCAGGCTACTAGGCTAGATGGGATTGAGGTTCACAAGGAGGAGGTGTTATCAATTTTGGAAAGTGTGAAAATAGATAAGTCCCCTGGGCCAGATGGGATTTATCCTAGGATTCTCTGGGAAGCTCGGGAGGAGATTGCAGAGCCTTTGTCCTTGATCTTTATGTCGTCATTTCGACAGGAATAGTGCCGGAAGACTGGAGGATAGCAAATGTTGTCCCCTTGTTCAAGAAGGGGAGTAGAGACAGCCCTGGTAATTATAGACCTGTGTGCCTTACTTCGGTTGTGGGTAAAATGTTGGAAAAGGTTATAAGAGATAGGATTTATAATCATTTTGAAAAGAATAAGTTCATTAGCGATAGTCAGCACGGTTTTGTGACGGGTAGGTCGTGCCTCACAAACCTTATTGAGTTTTTCGAGCAGGTGACCAAACAGGTGGATGAGGGTAAAGCAGTGGATGTGGTGTATATGGATTTCAGTAAGGCATATGATAAGGTTCCCCCATGGTAGCCTATTGCAGAAAATACGGAAGTATGGGGTTGAAGGTGATTTAGAGCTTTGGATCAGAAATTGGCTAGCTGAAAGAAGACAGAGGGTGGTGGTTGATGGCAAATGTTCATCCTGGAGTTTAGTTACTAGTGGTATACCGCAAGGATCTGTTTTGGGGCCACTTCTGTTTGTCATTTTTATAAATGACCTGGAAGAGGGTGTAGAAGGGTGGGTTAGTAAATTTACGGATGACACTAAGGTCGGTGGAGTTGAGGATAGTGCCGAAGGATGTTGTAGGGTACAGAGGGACATAGATAGGCTGCAGAGCTGGGCGGAGAGATGGCAAATGGAGTTTAATGCGGAAAAGTGCGAGGTGATTCACTTTGGAAGGAGTAACAGGAATGCAGAGTACGGGCTAATGGGAAGATTCTTGGTAGTGTAGATGAACAGAGAGATCTTGGTGTCCAGGTGCATAAATCCCTGAAAGTTGCTACCCAGGTTAATAGGGCTGTTAAGAAGGCATATGGTGTGTTAGCTTTTATTAGTAGGGGGATCGAGTTTCGGAGCCACGAGGTCATGCTGCAGCTGTACAAAACTCTGGTGAGACCGCACCTGGAGTATTGCGTGCAGTTCTGGTCACCGCATTATAGGAAGGATGTGGAAGCTATGGAAAGGGTGCAGAGGAGATTTACTAGGATGTTGCCTGGTATGGAGGGAAGGTCTTACGAGGAAAGGCTGAGGGACTTGAGGTTGTTTTCGTTGGAGAGAAGGAGGAGGAGAGGTGACTTAATAGAGACATATAAGATAATCAGAGGGTTAGATAGGGTGGATAGTGAGAGTCTTTTTCCTCGGATGGTGATGGCAAACACGAGGGGACATAGCTTTAAGTTGAGGGGTGATAGATATAGGACAGATGTCAGAGGTAGTTTCTTTACTCAGAGAGTAGTAGGGGCGTGGAACGCCCTGCCTGCAACAGTAGTAGACTCGCCAACTTTAAGGGCATTTAAGTGGTCATTGGATAGACATATGGATGAAAATGGAATAGTGTAGGTCAGATGGTTTCACAGGTCGGCACAACATCGAGGGCCGAAGGGCCTGTACTGCGCTGTAATGTTCTAATTCTAATTCTAATTCTAATTCTAAATTGGCTGAGGTGGATTGGTAAAATACATTAAATGGTATGACAGTACATAGGCAAGGGATAGTCTTTAAAGAAATATTACATAGTTTATAGCATCGATACATTCCTTCAAGGCATAAAAACCCCAAAAGTAAAGGCTGTCAACTGTGGATAACAAAGGAATTTAAGGCTTGTATAAGATTAAAAGAAAAGGCCTATAAAGTTGTCAGAAATAGTAGTAAACCTGAGGATTGGGAGGATTTTAGAATACTGCAAAGGAGGACGAAGAAACTGATAAAGAAAGGGAGAATAGAATATGAATGTAAGCTAGCAAAAAATGTAAAAACGGGCTGTAAAAGCTTCTAGAGGTACGTAAAAAGGAAACATTTGACTAAGACAAATGTGAGTCCATTACAGGCAGAGTCAGGAGAATTTATAATGGGGAATTGAGAAATGCCAGAGAAGCTAAATGATTACTTTGTGTCTGTCTTCACTGAAGAAGATACAAGAAATCTCCCAGAATTAGAGATCTAAGGGATTAGGGGGAATGAGGAATTGAAGGAAATTCGTATTAGTAAGAAGGTTGTATTGGAGAAATTAATGGGGCTGAAGGTTGATAAGTCCCCAGAACCTCAAATTCTACATTCCAGAATATTGAAAGAGGTAGCTATGGAGATGGTGGATGCATTGGTGATCATCTTCCAAAATTCTATAGATTCTGGAATGGTTCCTGCAGAAGTGAGGGAGAAAGAAAACACGGAATTACAGACCTGTTGGCCTTACTTCAGTCATTGGGAAAATGCTAGAATCTATTCTAAAGGATGCGATAAATGGAACTTGGATAATTATGATCTGAATGGGCATAGTCAACATGGATTTATGAATGGGAAATCATGTATGACGAACCTGTTGGAGGTTTTTGAGATGTTACTAACAGAATTGAGTCGGTAGACATGGTATACTTGGATTTTCAGAAGGCTTTTGATAAAGTCCCCCACAGGATGTTGGTTAGCAAAATTAAATCACATGGGATAAGAAGTAATATACTGGTATGGATTAAGGATTAGTTAACAGGCAGAAAGCAGAGAATAGGAATAAATGGGTCATTCTCACGTTGGCAATCTGTGATGAGGGGGATAGGTACCGCAGGGTTCAGTGGTTAGGCCCCAGCTGTTCACAACATATATCAGTGATTTCGATGCGGGGACCAAATGTAGTATTTCCAAGTTCGTGGCTGACACAATTCTAGGAGGGAATGTGTGTTGTGAGGAAGATGCAAAGCAGCTTCAAGGGGATTTGGACAGACTTAGTGAGTGGGCAAGAATATGGCAGATGGTCTATAATGTGGAAAAATGTGAAGTTTTCCACTTTGGTAGGAGGAACAGATGTGCACTGAAAACTAACATGCAGGTGCAACAGGCAATTAGGAAGGCTAATGGTATATTAGTCTTTATCGCAAGAGGATTTGAGTACAGGAGTAATGAAGTCTTGCTTCAATTGTATAGAACCTTAGTTAGACACCAAACTACACTTGGAGTACAGTGTACAGTTTTGGTCCCCTTACCTTGGGAAGGATATTATTGCCAGAGAGGAAGTGCAATGAAGGTTGACCAGACTTCTTCCCGAGATGGCAGGACTGTCCTATGAAGAGAGATTAGGGAAACTGGGCCTGTATTCTCTAGAGTTTCGAAGAATGAGAGGTAATCTCATTAAAACCTACAAAATACTTAAAGGGATAGACAGCGTAGATGCAACTAAGATGTTTCCCCTGGTTGGGGAGTCAAGAACCAGGGGGCACAATTTCAAAATAAGGGGAAAGCCACTTAGGACAGAGATGAGGAGAAATTTATTTACTCAGAAGGTTGTGAATCTTTGAAATTCTCTACCCCAGAGGGCTGTGGAAGCTCAGTCATTGAGTATATTTAAAGCAGAGATTGACAGATTTCTAAATACAAATGACATAAGGGGATATGAGGATAGTGTGGGGAAAAAGGCATTGAAGTGGATGATCAACCATGATCATATTGAATGGTGGTGCAGGCTCAATGGGCTGAATGGTCTACTCCTGCTCCTATGTTCCTATATGCCTATGTTCATCAAATGTCTTAACACATAAAACACAATTGACTACTTGTTCGTATGTATTGACTGTCATGTGGAGAAATGTAACAATGACCTTCATACAGCCAGAAAATGAATGACCAGTTAATCTGCTCTTTGGTGGGATTGGTTGCAAGAAGAATGTTGGCCAGGAGCCTGGGAGAACTCCATGCTCTTCTTCTAATAGTACCATGGAACAATTAGCATTCACCTGAATAGATTGATAAGACTCAGATTAATGACTCCTCCAAGGAGCAGGAGCTTGTAGTGTTCTTTCAGGACAAAATGTATCTGTAGATTACTGAAAGATGTCATAGTATTCAGTGAGTTATGGACAACATAATTTTACATGAAGAAAAACACTTCAACAAATATCAAGTCCTCTTCATGATGTATCTTATAATCCAAAGCTACTCTTTGGATTATAAATTGCAACTCCAGGCTTGAAGACAAGCTCTAATGTTATCCACTCTTCATCAATACAAGGATGAGAAGTATATGGTTGGACCCTCCTTTATATACCATGTTATATTGACACTGGCTCAGCTCCTTATCATACTCTATTTTTTTGGTGTGCTTTTGTGTAAGCTTTGCAGGTGTGGCAAGCTTCATTTAATACAAACATATGAAAATAAAGGGAAGAGACCAGCTGATCCATTGAGCCTGTCCCTACTGTCATGATGCATTTTATGCACAAAAGCACTCACACTCACTTCCCCCTCCCTACCAATTAGCCAGGCAATCTCCTGGGTGAGGCAAAAGAAAAACTCCTTGATGTGCCCTTACATCTACAGAGTGTTCTAGTTACAGTTTTTTATTATTGTCTCATTGTTGTAATAGTTTATATTGTACATTCCTAATGAAATTGTCTCAAATTTGATGTGATCACGAGCATATTGTGTATGTCCTGCTGCGCACCACATGCTACTGGGCAAATGGATCAGACTGCAGACTGAAATGTGCTACTGTAGTCTACCCAGTTCAACAATGTTCAAACTACTGCCTCTAAAGATATCTAAATTGTAGAGTATATTTTGACTCATCAGAACCTTGGTCATAGAATTGCAATATTGGTGATCCTACCAGTTGCAAAATATTGTCCAATATTTATCCCTCAACCAACATCACTAAAATAGATTATCTGTCAATTATCTCATTGCGGTTTGTGCAGTCTTGCTGTGTGTAATTGGGCTGCAATGTTTCCTGCATTACAACAGTGGCAACATTTCAAAAGTACTTCATTGACTGTAAAATGCTTCGGGGTGATCTGAGGATGTGAAGGACGCTACAGAATTTATGTATCTTTCTTTATTCTTTTCTTTCATTTCTAAATTTGTGTATTCAGAGATTCAATTCTAATACTTAACTCATATTTTTGCAAATTTTCCATTTATTTTTTCACATCCTAAATATTCTCTTCTTTCTTTAGGCCATCTCCTACTACCACATCATCCTTTGACTAAAATGTGGGGATGGTCACCTACTTTTTCGATCATGCTTTATAACCACTAGGTGTGAAGCAAGAGGAATTTGGGATGATTCACCTGCCATTGTTCCTCTCTTATTCAGGAGAAATGCTAAGGTATCCACTGATTCCTCTCCAATATCTAGGCTGAAATCAGGATTAGAAACCCATTGTGTTGACAGTTATGAATGTGAGCCTGCACCATACTGCTCCATGGTGCAATGGATTCATATTAAACACCAGGCTGCTGTTGAAAATGGAAGCTCAGGGTCCTGCTTGCGGTTGCTTGCCATTTCAACACTCCCCCCTGCTCTCATGCTCACATCTCTGTCCTGGGATTGCTGCAGTGTTCCAGTGAACATCAACGCAAGCTCGAGGAACAGCATCTCATTTACCGATTAGGCACACTACAGCCTGCCGGACTGAACATTGAGTTCAATAATTTCAGAGCGTGACAGCCCCCCATTTTACTTTCATTTTTAGTTATTTTTTCTTCCTTTTTTTTAACATTCTTTTTTACATTTTTTACAATCTTTTTTTTTGCATTTATTTCATTTCATCTTTGTTTGTTCAGTTTGTTTACCCACTGTTTTTTTTCAGGTTTGCACTTGCTGCTGTTCAATATTCAGTGTATTTACACCTAATCTGTACTAATGCTTTGTCTTTCAACACACCATTAACATATTGTTTGCCTTTGCTCCGTGACCTTTTGGTCAGCTATGTGGCCTGGTCCAATCTAGACCTCCTTTGTTATCTCTTGCCCCACCCCCACCTCACTTGCTTATAACCTGTGACTTTTCTAATATTTGTCAGTTCCGATGAAGAGTCACTGACCCGAAACGTTAACTCAGAAATGTAGTAAACAGTGAGAGGGATAGTCACAGATTTCAGGAGGACATGAACACACTGGTGAAATGAGCTAACACATGGCAGATGAAATTTAATGAAGAGAAGTGTGAGGTGATTCATTTTGGTCAGAGGAATGAGGAGAGGCAAACTAAATTGTACAATTTTACAATGGTGCAGGGACAGAGAGATCTGGCTGTGTAAGTGCACAAGTCTTTGAAGGTGACAGGACCAGTTGAGAAAGCTGTTAAAAAGATAGGCGGGATCCTTGGCTTCATAAATAGATCCATAGAGTACAAAAGCAAGGAAGTTGTGCTAAACTTTTATAAAACACTGTTAGGCCCAGCTGGAATATTGCAGCCAGTTCGAAGTACACACTTTTAAGAAGGATGATAAGGCCTTAGAGAGGGTGCAGAAGAGATTTACTAGAATTGTACCAAGGATAGAGTAAATAAGTAGAACCTGTTTACATGACAGTATGGTCCATAATCATAGGTTTACCGCAGATTTACAGTATATTATCAAAATAATCAGAAGTGACATGAGGAATCTTTTAGAGCAGGGCTATGAGGAAAAAGCAGGAGAGTGGGACTAATTTGATAGTCCTTTCAAAGAGGTAGCACAGGCATGATGGGCCAAATAGCCTCCTTCTGTGTTTTATCATTTGGTGATTCTATGATAGAACAAACCCTAATGCCTCATTGTACAGTCCTCATGAGTTTATAATGATGAAGTTAGATTGTGAATCATGACCAGATTTCTCATTTAATTGCAGAACAACCATCTGTACTGTAACTCAAAGGCCAAGTTTGATTGAGTCCTGAACAGATTTTATGATATTTTTTATTGGAGCCCTCCTATCAAAAGAGATAACTTAGATAACTTGATAGAACACCAAAACAACCAAATATTCTTCCAGTTATTTCCACAATTCGATTCGTGAGTATAGATTAGTTGGACTTATGCTTCCGATTGTTCATTGGGATAGTGCAGTGAATAGTAGCAAAGTTATTGACAGTCCGGTGAAGCATAACCAGAGCTTGAAGTTTGTGCTTTAGAGTTTTTGTCCAAAAAGACTGTTTTTTCTTTTCTTTTGTTTCTTTGAATTGTTAGATTAATGGAAATAATGATGTTTCTACTTGAACTTTTCTTGTTTAGTTTCTATTTGAAAAATGGACCTTTTTGAAGTAGTTTTGCTTGGTCTGGCAAGCTCATATCTAAGCAGCTCCCGAAATATCCTGTGAGAGAGCCACCTAAAGTGAGCTACAAATCGACTGAGAATCAGACACCAAGTGAACCCAGTTGCCCAGACAACCTTCAATGAGGGTCAGGGATTGGTAGCTTTGCCCACTGAACCTGCAGACAGAGGCTTACTTTAAAAAAAAAGGACAGCTTCTGTTGAGTTTGTGGGCCTTGCTATGGGGTGTGCTTTAACATTTGGAAAGGTTGTAGATCCAGTGAAATTCTGCACCTATGGGCTGACAGTTGGTTAGTTAGATATTGGCACGTTTCATTGCAACATTCGGCCACTGAATATACTGAGTGTAACAGTTTTTTGATGTATCTGCTACATGGCATTGTGGGGACAAAAGAATAGGAGCTAAAAATTTGTTTGCACAGCGATACTTCAAAGCGGTGCTGCATAGACTACATCCATTCCGCAGGGCCAAGCAACGCTGTTGGCCGTTAGCTGCGCAGCCTGTGCAGGTTTTCTTATTGATATCAATGGAGAAACCCCTGCGGACCGAGCAGGTTGTGGCCAGCAACACTGTCTGTCCCAGAGGAATGGACGCAGTCAACATAGCATTCTTTGAAGCAGCACTACACAAACAAACGTTTAGCCCCAGGACTTGTCCCTTCAACACTGCACCAAGCAAATTGTTGTTTAAAATGCAGTACAGCATTTTTCCATCTTTTGTTTATCAGGCCTACAAATTTGAATCACATTTGATGAATTATAATGTTATTCAGCTATAAAAATACACAAACTCAAATGTGTACAGAACATACCAAGAACAGCTTGGACCAGCCGCCAGTATAACTTTATGTGGATTATAGCGATAAGGCGATTAACTTTATGTGAACCCGACTGTAATAATATTTTAATTATATAGAAGATGCAGCAGTTTGAGTAGCAACAACAGTTTGTGTAATACCCTAGCCAGCAGCTAAATGAAGGTGCATATGATTTTACGTTGGTGAAATGACTGAGACTGTTCATTTTTGGCACCTAGCAGGACAATGGCGATGTTCCCAGCTCAAAGTTTGGCTTTTTCTATAGCCTGTGTATTGTTTTTCCTTTTATTGCCATAAGTGCATTTCTGTGCTTTTCCCTGGGTGAAGAAATGTTAAGAAAAGTAATTATTATGATTCCGTTTCAAACAGCCAAAGAATCCAAGGGATCCATCTGGTTAGATTGTCGCGTCTCATCAACTCACAAGAGACATTTTCACGCTAGCCCCATGTATGAAAAATGGCAAATTAGATGAAGCCCTAATATATCAGAGGTGGCTGTCTATTGTGTTCAATCTCATCCTACAATATTTTAGTTTTTAAAGTCAACACAACCCATTAATGAGACACTAATGTAGCTTCTCCATTTCTCATTTCACTATAACATGAACAACTTGCATTTATATTGTGTCTTTAACATAGACACACCCCTAGACACTTGGTTGGAGTCATACCTAGCACAAAGGAAGATGATTGTGGTTTTTGGAAACCAATCAACTAAGCCCCAGAACATCACTGCAGGAGTTCCTCAGGATAGTGTCCTAGGCCCAACCCTCTTCAGCTGCTTCATCAATGACCTTCCCTCCATCATAAGGACAGAAGTGAGGATGCTTGCTGATGATTGGCACTGAACACTGTGCATTCACAACTCTTCAGATACCAAAGCAATCCGTGCCCATATGCAGAAAGACCTGGATAACATTCAGGCCTAGGCTGATAAGTGGCAAGAAATATTCATACCACACAAGTGCCAGGCAATGACCATCTTGAAAAGGGAGAATCTAGCCATCTCCCCTTGACATTCAATGGCATTACCACCCCTGAATCCCCCACCATTAACATCCTGGGGTTACCATTGGCCAGAAACTGAACTGGATCAGCCATATAAGTACTGTGGCGACAAGAGCACGTCACAGTCTGGAAATTCTGTGGCAAGTAACTCAGCCCCTGACTCCCCAAAGCCTGTCACCATCTATAAGGCAGATCAGGAGTGATGGAATACTCTCCACTTGCCTCGATAAGTGCAGCTCCAAAAACACTCAAGAAGCTTGACACCATCCAGTACACAGCAGCCCACTTGATCAGCGCCCCATCCACCACCTTAAGCATTCACTCCCTCTAATACCAATGCACAGAGGCAACATCTATAAGATGCACTGCAATAACTCACCAAAGCTCCTTCAACAGCACCTTTCAAACCCACAACCTCTACCACCCAGAAGAACAAGAACAGCAGGCGCACCTGTAAGTTCCCCTCCATGTCATACACCATTCTGACTTGGAACTATATTGCCATTTCTTCACTGTCGCTGGATCAAGATCCTGGAACTCCCTCCCTAACAGCCCTATGGGTGTACCTACACCAGATGGGCTGCAGTGGTTCAAGAAGGCAGCTCACCATCACCTTCTCAAGGGCAACTAGGGATGGGCAATAAATGCTGGCCTAGCCAGCGATGCTCACATTCCAAGAAAAAATAAAGAAAAGAAAGCATCCAAAGCCGCTTAACAAACATTATCACTAAAAATTTGACACTGAGCCATAGAAGGAGATATCAGGGCCGGTGATTAAAAGTTTGGTCAAAGTGGTTGGTTTTAAGGTTCACCGTGGAGGTGAGGGAGAGGTAGAGAGGCAGAGAGGTTTACTGAGGGGATTTTTAAAAATTCATTCCTGCGTCGTAGGTGTTGCTAGCAAGATCAGCATTTATCTCCAATCCCTAATTGCCCTTGAGAAAGTGGTGGTGAGCAGCCATCTTGATAACTGAGTGGCATGCTAGGCCATTTCATAAGGCAGTTAAGAGTCAAGCACACTGCTGAGTGTCTGGAGTCACAAATAGGCCAGACTGGATAAGGACAGCAGCAACGTTGCCTATAAGATGGGCCTGTGCACAGCCATGTAGCAACCTGGAATGGGTACCACTCACTGGATAAAACAGACCGCTCACAACTTTGTCAGTTTGTTAGGAGAAGTTTCCAGCATAAGGTAAATCATGACTTTTGAAATGAAAAGTGCCCATGAACAAACAGGTAGTACTCCGAGGAGTTTGTAGCCGCATTGGAACATTGGAAGACAGATTTCCTTCCCTAAAGGACATCAGTGAACCAGATGGGTTTTTTAAACAATCTAGTAGTTACAGGTCACCATTACTCAGATTCCAGAGCTTAGGGCCAAGGCAACTGAAAGCGTGGCCGCCAATGGTAGAACGATTAAAATTGGAGTTGCGCAAGATGCCAGAATTGGAGGAGTGCAGAGAACACGAGGCTTGGAGTGTTGGAGGAGGTTATAGAGATAGGGAGGGATGAGGACATGGAGGAACAGCTGTAAGCAACCAGCTTCTTTTATGATCCTCTAAAATGCAGGAATTCCCTTACGGTGAGATTTGGGAACACAATCATAGAATCAGAGAATAGTACAGCATAGCAAAAGGCCATTCAGCCCATTGAGTCTGCGCTGGCTCTTTCAAAGAGCAATCCAGTTAATCCCACTTCCCCACTCTTTCCCATATCCCTGCAATTTTTTTCTCCAGCAAGTGAAGAGGTGCAACTAAAATGGGAAACATAATACTAGCAAGTGAACAAAACTGCAGTCAGTATGCATTATAGTGTAGGAAACGGGTATACAGAATGAGAATAAAAGTGAGTAAACAGGACCCTTTCTATACTATGTCCCCTCATCCTAGATTCCCCAACCAGCAGAAATATTTTTTCTCTATCAGTTCCCCATATTAGCTTGAGAACTTCAATCAAATCACGCCTTAATCTTCTAAATGCCAGGGAATACAATCCTAGTTTGTGTAATCTCTCCTTGTAATTTAACCCTTGGAGACTTGGTATCATTTTAATAAATCTACATTTCACTCCCTCCAAGACCAATATCACAATTACAGAATCGTTACAGTGCAGAAGGAGGCCATTCAGCCTATCGTGTCCATACTGGCTCTCCAAAAGTGCAATTCCCTTAGTTCCATTCCCCTGCCTTCTCCCCAGAACCCTGCACATTCTTCCTTTTCACATAACTGTATAATTCCCTTTTGAATGCTTCAATTGAACCTGCCTCCACCACATTCTCAGTCAGCGCATTCCAGACCTTAACCACTCGCTGTGTGAAAAGACTTTTGCTCATGTAACTTCTGCTTCTCTTAACAAATACTTTAAATCTGTGCCCTTTCCTTCTCGATCCTTTCACGAGTGGGAACACTACCTCTCTATCTAATCTGTCCAGACCCCTCATGATTTTAAATACCTCTATCAAATCACATCTCAGCCTCTCTTCTCCAAGGAAAACAGTCCTAACTTCTCCAATCTATCTTCATAACTGAAATTCCTCATCCCTGAAACCATTCTAGTGAATCTTTTTTGTACTCTCTCCAATGCCCTCATGTCTTTCCTCAAGTGCGGCGCCCAGAATTGAACGCAGTACTCCAGCTGAGGCCAAACTAGTGTCTTATACAAGTTCAACATAACTTCCTTGCTCTTGTACTCTATGCCCTTATTAATAAAGCCCAGGATACTGTATGCTTTATTAACCGCACTCTCAACCTGTCCTGCTTCCTTCAATGACTTACGCACATTTATACCTAGGTCCCTCTGCTCCTGCACCCCCTTTCGAATTGTACGCTTTATTCTATATTGTCTGTCCAAGTTCTTCCGACCAAAATGAAGCACTTCACATTTCTCTGCATTGAACCTCATCTGCCACCTGTCTGCCCATTCCACCAACTTGTCTATGTCCTTTTGAAGTTCTTTTTCTAAGGTGTGGTGCCCAGAACTCCAGATGTGGTCTAACCAGGGCTTTGCATAGCTGAAGGATGACTTTGTATTCTAATACTCTAGATCTAAAGGCCAGCATTCTATTAGACCTTTTGATTATTTTCTGTACCTGTCCATGACATTTTAAGGATCTGTGTACATGAACCCCTAAGTCTCTTTGGACCTCCACTGCTTCTAGCTTTTCACCATTTAGAAAGTACTCTGATCTATCCTTGTTAGATCCAAAGTGAATGACTTTACACATGTCTATATTGAAATCCATTTGCCACAGTTTTGCCCATTTGCTTAGTCTATTCATAACTCTTTGTAATTGTATGCTTCCATCTACATTGATTACAACACTACCTATCTTTATGTCATCAACAAACTTGCATGTGTGGCTATCTATCCCGTCATCTAAGCCATTAATAAATACAGTGCATAGTTGGGGCTCCAACATAGATCCCTATAGGACACCACAAGTCACATCCTGCCAATTAGAGTGCCTGCCCATTATCCCTGCCCTGTTTCTCCTGCTGTTCAGGCAATCTCCTAACTGGGTCAATGATTTGCCCTTAATTCCATTTGCTTCAACTCTAGCTTACAGTCTCTAATGAGGAACTTTATCAAGTTTGTTTATCAGTTAAAGCCAACATGCTCTATTTACATTTGTGGTCAGCAATCAAATATTCATTAACAAAAGCAACTGTAAACATTATCTATTAAGTAAAAGAATGACTTTTGGAAATTTGCAGTAAACAAAACAAAGTTTCGGAGCAACTCATTTCAAAATATTTTGTTTATTGGCATGAACTGATGAAGGATGGCATCAGTTTGAAAACCATTGCTTCTAAACTGCTGTTGTAAGCATTGTGAATTAATGCCATTCAAATAGACTAGTTTAAAACCAAAAAAAAGATTGCCTTTTCTCTCCACACAGTCCCACACAGATTATGCTTCAGGAATGTACTGAATGTGTTTAGAGACTGAAAATCTGATACTGACTTTATGTGGAGAATGGTAATTGGTGAAGCATGCAATAATTTTATTCCTCTGTGTATTATGCAAAGTTGAGAGTGCCAGCTGAGACATACAGACCATAGAGTTTTGTTTTTTGCAGGAAATATTTCAAAATCAAATTGACTGAAAGTAGAGTAAGGTAGCCTAAGGACAAGTAACGGTTTCAAAAAACAGTTAATACGAATTATAATTAAAAGGGGCATGGCGACTCAAAAAGGTTCCTGCAAGCTGTCCTGCATGCAAAAGAAGTGATAGACAAACACAACATTCACTTCGTTATGGCCAGTTGGTAAGGGGTGTGTGTGGTTTCCACTGTTCACCTTCCAACTGACTGCAATCATGTTTGGTTTAAAATGATGAGTTAGCCCTGGAGTGTTTTACTTGCCAAATAAATAGACAGTAACAGGTTTTCGTGTAGGTTTAAAACAGAAGATTAACTATTTATTGAACAATATTCATTCCTGAAATGTTCGCGACACCACTCATGTACACATTCACTCTCACATTCACTCTCATGAGAAGATAGATAGAAGGTAAAGGGTAAGAATTCAAGGTGTAGTAGGTGTTTAGTAAACCTGTTGAATCTTCCAAGTAGGGCAGTCTTTTTTAAAGATGCAGGTCTGGGTTGTTTATACTCTTGACTTGTTGAGGTGTTGTAGATGGTTAAAATTTCAGATTGCAGGTGGTGGGTCACTTTCAGTTCTCTGCTGCACAAAGTTGAAGTGTAGAATTAGCAGCAGGGCTTCTTCCTTGCCTGGCTGGGCTTCTTCCCACAGCCACTAGCTGGACTGCTTCTGTGTTGTTCTTGTAATCTCTCTCCCTCTCTCTAGAGAGCTACCTTTTAAGGCAAACATCTCTCACATTAGCCACTATTAGGCGACGCATGGTCACCTACCCCATTGTGACAACACAATGGACCAGGATGTGGCTACGTCACACCTTCTTTGTCTCAGAAGTACCCATTCAATTTAGGAGTGTCTCTTGATGGTTTCAGGATGGGTATTAGTGACACCTCTTAGCCTGGAATTTATCCTTTTGTCCTTAACAGATAGTGAGATAGTTTGAATATACAGGCCAAGTCAGCCAACCTTCAGTGGCCATTTTGCAGCAAATTGTCCACTTTTTAAAGGAAAAGTCAATTTTTTTATAACTCTTCAGTTTGATTCTGTATTTTCATCGCTGCATTTTTTGTGAACGTGACAATATACACATAGAATGTTTTCACTTTGGAAAAAATTACCATTGAAATAGACAATAGAACTTATGCTACAACCAATGTGACATCTGCCAAAGTTGTACTTATAATGCCAGGAAATAGGTCAATACGTACATTTACAAGTAGCTGCCTCCAACTGTTCCAGGTCAAAAACTGAAATCTTCCAGCACTGGAGCACAACCTATTTAACATTAACAGTATTTCAGTTAAATGAATCTGAATAATCTTAGGAGCTGCTCTAATTTGTTAGTAATGAGCACTAAATTGTCAGTCTCTTTAAGAGACACCACATGGTGGTTGGTGTCGGAAATGGAAATATGTCATAGTGATTGGATTAAGGCACATTGTTGGGGAAGATTATAGGTGATGCTTAATACAATCGCCTGTACCCATTTCATAGCACTAGTGTTCTTCATATGAATAAGCACAAAAAAATGTTTTCAATTGTCTCTTTGGGTGGGATTTCTATTCCGGGGTCAGAAGCCCAATGTCACGATGACTCTGGAAACCGACGTTGCACTGCTGCAGCAACACATATGTTGCAAGTTTAATTTGCAAATCACTTAGTTGGGTCAGTCACATTCATGGCCCAATTAGTGACGAGAGATGTGGGAAGGAGGCAGGACTCAGACAGCAGCAGTCCCGATTTAAAGGGCAGGCAGCTGCCATTGCTGAGGTTGCCATTTGTTTAAAAAAGGAAGGACCCAAGCAGAGGACAGTGGGTAGGGGGGACCCCCATGCCAAGGAAGCACCCCATTTTTCTGACCCCTCACTGGAGGTGTTGCTGGAGGCAGTGACTGAGTGCCGAAACATCCTGTTCCCTGCCTGTGGCAACAGAAAGTCTGCAAGACTAACCAAGAGGGCAAGGCTGGAGGTGGCACACAGCTGCAGAGGAGTGGCGAGGAGGAACTGGGTACAGGGCAGGAAATATTTCAATGGCCTTCTCAGGTCTGGAAAGGTGAATCCAAAGACCTAGATGGCATGCCACCTGGCCAGCAATCAGCAGACTGCAAAAGAGAGGAGCATACAGAGGATGCATAGAACTCTCCCGAGCATGGAAGAGATGTGTACTCAGCAGCCTTGATGATCCATAAGCATAGGTCAGATCCCTAGTATTGATAGACAGGAGGCTGGAGTGGAGACTGCAGCAGCACATGCCAATGGAAAGCTGCCAGTGGTAAGGGAAAAGGGCATTGTTCTAATGGCAATTTTTCTTCACCTCACGGGACAAACGTGAGTTGAATGCCAGGGAGTAGGAGAGGGCATGCCGAGATGGCAGGGTGCCACAGCTTGCTGACTCACTTTGAGGAGCTGACTCTTGACATGGCTAGAGAGTCAAGCCACAGGGATGCTGGGTACAGAGAAACGGGAATCTGCTGTAGACAGGGTGAAAACATTTCAACATTTGAAGGTTCAGGGGATGCTTGGCAATGCTCTTTGTGCAACAAGCTGTCAATGCATAAGTGGTCATCTCATTATTTTAAGCAGCAGAGGCAGTGTTGATTGTCCCGATCTCACTTCACCATCTTCTTTTATGTCTCCCACAGGGCCAGCTGCAGAGGGACAGGAGTCCATACAAAGACAAGAAGTTCGGGAGGAAACAGAGGAGGAAGACACTTTGGAGCCTGCACCATCACATCTTACTAGCGCACCCTCCACCAGCGCAGACACTTGCACCTCAGTGGGTGCTCATGCGGTATTAGATATGCTGGCACAGGGTGAAGGACACATCACGTCAGGGGAGGCAGAGTCAGCTGTAGCCAATCCCTCTCGGAGGATGGAGGACAGGCACAGTTCTGCTCAACAGGGTAGAGATGCAGTGCCTTGGGAGTCACAAAACAAATGGTGTACCTGGAGAACCAGCATGAGATGTGTGCCCACATGTAGGAGTTACCTGAGGCTCTGCAGAGTCATGGGATGAGAATGGAAGAGCCCATTCATCTCATGTGCTCCATGATGACTCAGTGCTTTGAACACGTGAGCTCCTCCATTGAGAGAGTGGCCAACCTCTTGTACAGCCATGTGCAGTATCACTTAGAGTGGATGCAGGAACAGTGCACTGACATACACAGGATGCACATCAGACTCAGCAGCATTGAGTAGCTCAAATGACACAAAGAGACATGGAGTGGATGCCAGCTATGCTCCAGCTGGTGGGCCCCTCCAGCAATCAAGGCCGCCATGAAAGGGCTGAAGAGGCCATAGGTGGTGATGAGGGGGCTACCCCTGATGGGGCATCATCCACCCCCAAGATCCCTCTGGCAGACAAAGCATTTGTGGAATCACACCCTGTGACAGAGGCTGCCCCCACAATGTTGCCAGTACAGCAACTTTTGGATGTGCCCCACGCTGAGGCCAACCGCCACAGTAGTCTCAGTCCCAGACAGGCACTAGCGAGCAGTCTGCCTCCACTTCAGCCACAGGTGGAGGCACTCAGTGGAGTAGCCATGACGCAGGCCACCACATCAGTAATGTCACTTTGTAAATAGTGAAATATTAATCAATAAAGCACTGGGAAAGTTGTTACACTGAGGCTGATTTGTGTGTTTCCATTTCATATTGGCGAGATGCAGGAGAATGGGAAGTGAGGGTTGGCAGAGTGATGGAATGTGCTAGTGAAGATTCTGTAAGGTAGAGAGTCTGGAGCCTTCCTGTCCCTCCTTCCTTACCCCTTCACCCCCACTACCCAGGAGTCTGCTTCAGCTCTGGCAGATGCTGCTCCACATCACTGGTTGGAGCAAGCTTGGAGAAGCTTGATCCCATTTCATCGAATGTCCTTCATTTGTTGGCAATGGAATGCAGAATCTCCCTGAACCTTTACCCCCGTCATGAACTTGTGACACCCTTCAGCAGAAGGACTAGTTCTCCCCACTCCACACACATCTTCCCAATCCCAGCCCCTCCAAACTGCCCTTGTCAAGAGTGCAGAGATATAAAAGGTAATACTTTTCAATGAGCATGACTTGTTGCCTGTGAATGAAGGCCTTCTCTGAGCCTTCCCTCTACAATGCTGCCTCTTGCTTCTGTCCGGCCATTCCAGATCGCTCCCCGCTGTGTCACTGCCTCCTCCTCCCTGTCATGGTTCTGACAATGCGTCGAACCAGCACATTATAAAGATGATCCTAAACTGGCCCTTTAACGAGCTGACAACAAGCTCATTAATAGGCTTAACCTGCCATTTGCGCAGAGCAGGCAGTTGCCTCTTCTGGTTCCTGCCACAATGTTTTAAACTCTGAACTTGTCGGTTTTGCATCGGAAAACTGGCATGCCATCCCGAGGGTGGATTTAAACAACCACTTGCCCCTTTCCTGCCTCATGAATGAATAAAAATCCTACCCCTTGAGTTTTAATTTTAATAGTGCTTTTATTTAGCCATGTGGATGTCACCTTCAGGGGAACTAACTAGGGAAATTTATTTAGAGATACTGCACTGAAACAAGCCCTTCGGCCCACTGAGTGTGCCGACCATCAACCACCCATTTATGCAAATCCTGCATTAATCCCATATGCCTACCACATCCCCACCTTCCCTCAATTCCCCCACCTATACTAGGGGCAATTTACAATGGCCAATTTACCTATCAACCTGCAAGTCTTTGGCTGTGGGAGGAAACCGGAGCACCCGGCGGAAACTCACGCGGTCACAGGGAGAACTTGCAAGCTCCGCACAGGCAGTATCCAGAATCGAACCTGGGTCGCTGGAGCTGTGAGGCTGCGGTGTTAACCACTGAATCTGGCAACATGCCAGATAAATTGCCATATGTGGGGAAAATAACAAGATCACTGAAGTACCTAGTCATAATGAGACAAACAAAAATAATGTAAAAAATTAAATAATAAGGTGAATTACAATTCTTCGTCATCTTTCAACTTGCAGAAGGAATACCAATAGCAAAATTTGCTTTATAATTTATTTGACCTCATAATTTATAATACAGCCAACTGATTTACTTATTGTTTATAGGCAAAAAGATTTTCCATTTCCTTGCACTAATTCTGTCAGTCAGCATGTGTACCCTCATCAATGCAGTTTTAGTGCTTAAAAATATTTCATGTGCACTCCATCTGTGTCATTCTTACAACTACTAAGGGATTCAATAGATGGTGTTTTAACACTGGTTTAAAAAAGTGATTATCATATTTAGTCACATATAGGCCACTCTTAAGCTGCTCCCCAAATTGGAACCCTACCTCCAAGTATTTCTTTTGTTATTAATAACACACATAGCTAGACTTAGACCAATTTTTGCACTTAAAAATTATGACCTACATTTACATAAATATGTTTTTTATTAATTGTTAAAAAAGAACAAATAAATAATTCTGTGACTGGAGAGTAGCTATTGGATCACTAGGGTGTCAAAACCAGTGGAAAGACCTAGCTATATTTATTTATTTTTTATTTAGAGATACAGCACTGAAACAGGCCCTTCGGCCCACCGAGTCTGTGCCGACCATCAACCACCCATTTATACTAATCTTACACTAATCCCATATTCCTACCATATCCCCATCTGTCCCTATATTCCCCTACCACCTACCTATACTAGGGGCAATTTACAATGGCCAATTTACCTATCAACCTGCAAGTCTTTGGCTGTGGGAGGAAACCGGAGCACCCGGAGAAAACCCACGCAGACACAGGGAGAACTTGCAAACTCCGCACAGGCAGTATCCAGAATTGAACCCTGGGTCGCTGGAGCTGTGAGATTACGGTGCTAACCACTGCGCCACTGTGCCGCCATCTAATATCTCCTTATATGTCAGATTTTGTTTGACAACATTCCTATGAAGCACCTTGAGCCATTGTGCCATATGAAAGGTGCTATATAAATACAAGTTGCTATTGTTGACTCTGAAAATGACCAATGGCTCTCACAATCAGCAGTTCTTAAGTTTGTTTTTCAGATTGTCTTGACATTTGATAATTTGGGTGCCAACAGAAAGAATCAGGCTCTCAGCAGGAACGAGGAAAATGATTATCCTCTGTACTGATTTCTATGGTATTGTATATTGCATAAGTAGTGCAAGGTGGATGGTAATGAATGAACATGGGGATTGAAAATGATCCAATATTCCATACTTAAGTTAGATGCTGCCTACCTAATTGTAGATACTATAGCCCATCTACTCTAACTAATGGATTCATGCTACACCAGTCAAGTAAATGCTAGGGCACAAGAAATGGGAAGAGGAAAATGTGAGGGAATGGACCTTCAATATAAAATATCATTCCCATCCATGAAATGTGAAAAATTATTAATAAAAAGGAAACCCTTTAATCTGATGAAGTATTTGTTCTTCATTTTCCTCTTGCAGAGATGCACCACATCTCTTTCGATAAGAAACTGCTCAGCAGATATCAGCTACAAGAACATCAGTGAATGGCTTCTTTGAAGGTTCTAACAATCGACACCCTTTGCAGGCCTGAATTACAATTAGTATGTGCATGGAATTAGTCAGTAAAATTCAGTAACAGACAGGTACTGCAGTGTTGTTTGAACTGCAGCTCCTATGTACCTTTGCTGAGATTACATTGATAATGGTCATGAGGAAAAAGTCTATAGTTCTGTTCATTGTTCCTCCCAGTCCAGATCCACATCCTCAACTGGATGGTGCAGATGTGGAGACAAGTGATTTTCAAGTGAAGTTGACTGCTTAAAATTGATTTTGAAAAATGTTGACTGTAGTATGGCACAAACAGGCCCTTAACAGGCAGCTTTCAGACAGGCTAGAAAACAGCCGTGAAGAGCCTGCTGTGAGAACTTTGCTGAAACTCTGCCATGTTGGCTTGCAGGAAAAGTTTACACTGCTACAGTAAATATTACAACCCTTCCAACATTAATTTGTGCAATGTGCATGTTTTTTATATTGTGCTGTAACAATTCAGTTTTTAGTTAAAGATAAACGTTTCCTACATGGACCGCGTTTTGTTACAAACTAAAATTCATAACTTTAACTTACTTTGCTGAGATTCCTTAACCCAGGTTTAATGAAATGGTTAACCCTGATTGCGGTCAATTGTGCAGTGGAATTTGTCTCATGTTTCCACCAAGTCTTAAGTTCACGTAGTAGAAAACAAATCTAAAATAATTAAGCAAATTTATTTATGCTTAAATCATATACAGAAATGAAACTGTATATCCATGTGTTATACAGTACAAGGCAATACCTTTTTATAATGCATACATCTAGAAAGTCAGTTAATTTCTCACAAGCTTTGTAATTAAACCATCTCTTCAAATAAAAAGAGAGTCTTGGCAAATTGATTGTATAAGGGGTTTCATGTGAATTATAATTATATTCACTAAGTTCTTTAAACTGAACACCTTTCAGAAATCTAGTAAGAGCTCAGATGTTTTTCATACTAGCCCTTTTTAACATGATACTACTGTTCAACAGCAAACTATAACAAACTCCTTACAAATAAAACTCCAGGCACATGAATTTATTTGCTGACACCAGATATAAGGGAACACTTCTTGTTCTTCAGAGAGAGATTTCTGTGCTGATTAGAATGAGGCAGCTGAGTTCCTTTGAAGGACTCAATCTAACCACTACAGTAATGGAAAACCTAGAACATGTTGTGTTCCTTCATTTAGCCAGACTAGCCACAACTCATATATATTTTACTCCTATAAAAGCAACACAAATTTGTGATATTTGTGGCATCTCTGGGTAGACATCACAGTGACATCTAGTCACTAATCATGGCATCTAGGTGCTCTTCTGTGCACAATCTGTTAAAGTGACACTTTTTCAGTCAGCAATGCCCCTTTAATTTATGTTTCAGCCTGCACTGCTACCTTTAATAGCTGAATTGCTAACAATATTATTTGACATTTTTATGAATAAGGTACACATAGAACAGATGTGGTCCATTAAGAATATGGCCAAATTACTTTAAAACTCGGCTAATTCACTACATAGTTAATTCCACTTTAAACTTTGGAACACCTGAGGAAAACCAGTGCCGTGACATGAGACCTTCACCAGCATAATGGTCAGATGATAGGCAGATAAAATCATTTAAGAAAATTTAGCACAAAGCTCCATTTTATAGTTTGTAAATTCTTCTGCATTGTACTTGGAGTAAATTGTGTCTGTTTTCATTTTGCCTACAACAAAAATTATTTGTAATGAAGCCCCAAAAGTAGCATATGCCAACAGTCACAGCTGCAAAAAATATGAAGACCGCCCAAAATAGTTGGCTGCAATTTCAAGCAAAATCTTATCACAGTCATAAGTCTTTGCACAATAAAAATGTCATATCTGAATAGGACATGGCTAAAAACTTATTAGTGGTGCCTCACCCTATTAAAATCTCACTAAATAGAAGAAATTAGGAATGTTTTATTTGCTTTTTTCATGTTTCTACTAGTTTGACAAATAGAAGTAGATTATTATTTCTATCAGTTCTTACTGATTGGTGTGGTGTTTAAAAACTGTATCCAGAAATGAAAGGAGATAGGTTAATTCATTTCACGGAGATAATTTCACGGTCTATCAATCTCAAGAAATATTAGGCAAGAAACCAATCCAGTGTCCTTTCATATCCCACAGGAGGAATGTGCGAACAGAATTGATTAAACTAGTGACCTTTCACCTCTGGGATTTGGTACTGAAATTCAGCACAAAATAATAAAAGTCTGCTCCCTATCTCTAAAGAATCTTGCTGAGTATGGGGGAGTCTCGGTACTGTTCACAGTGGGCATGATTCCACAGCAAAAAAAAATGTACCTTATTGGCAAAATGAGTAATAAATGATGTCATTCATTCACTAAAACCACGAGAATTACCAACATTGAAAATACACAGATCTAGTAGGGGATGCTCTTATGATGCAGCAGGTTAAGCACCATATTGAAGGGAGTAGGAGAAGCTATACTCTGCAGTGTTGTGCCTGATCTGGACTGTTTCATGCTGATACTGATTGCCAGAAATGGAAGCAGTTACACATAAATGGTAGTTCAGTAGGCATCAAATGTACATACACTTCTAGCAGGGTTCACTGGACAAGATCGGGACATAGGATCAAGAGGAGGCCATTTAGCCCAATGTGATGTCCTCGGGACTGGGGTGAGGTTTAGCCGAGTTTAGTATAAGGTATGAGGCAGAGACCGAGAGGCAAAGACTGCAGCAACTGAGCATAAAGGCTTCTCCTTTTATTCTGTCTGTTTTAGTTTCACTTTGCTAGCATGTGTGTTCTACAGCAGCCTCTGGAGTTCACAATGCAATTGCAATATCAAAATACGACAACACTATACCCTACAAACCTGTTCTGCCATCCAATGAGATCATGGCAGATCTGTGATCTAACTCTATATACCTGCCTTTGCTCCATAATTCCTTAATACCCTTGGATAACAAATATCAATCAATCTCAGACTAAAAATTAACAATTGATGTAGCATTAATTGCCGTTTGCAGAAGAAAGTTCCAAATTTCTACCACCCTTTGTGTGTACAAGTGTTTCCTAATTTCACTCCTGAATGCCTGGCTCTAGTTTTTAGACTATGTCCCCTAAACCTAGGCAGGACTCCCTCCAAGGCCAATATATCTTTTCTAAGGTGTGGTGACCAGAATTGCTCACAGTACTCCAGGTATGGTTTGCTAGGACTTTGTATAGCTGAAGCAAGGAGCAGGAACCCTTTCCTGTCCCAGAGACATCAAAAGCGAATTAACACATTTACAGCCACTTTGGCTAAGTTTGGGTGACTCACCACCTACCAGGGATGACTCCACTCTGTGCTGAATTAGCTGAATTCATGCTAAGTTGACTGTAATGGCATTATAATTAGCCTTAGTTACAGATCTGGGACCTCCTGGTCTGCTTGGTTCAGATATTTTTGTAAGCTGAGTAATAAGGAGGTACAGTGGGAGAAGATTGAGGTAGTGGGTGTAACAGAGGAATTGAATCAAATGCTGAGCTAGGGTTGGGGCATGCAAAATTTTCGTGTTGTGGGTTTGATGTTAGGGTGGAAGGGGCTGGGAGGACTGAGGGTAGATGGGGCAGGCCAGAATGTTGTCTGCTTTGAATGTGTCCAAGCAATCTATGAACTGATCTGATTAGTCCTACCTATTTGAAAATAAGACATTCATTTAAAACAAAATTAGATAAAGAGATTTTACCAGTGGAGTCTCTGATAGAAAGAACAATTTACTAATGCATAGAACTCAAGATTACTGCAAATTCAGAGAAGTAACTTGTTCAATACATGATTTTTAAATACATTATAACAAAGTAAAAGTTAAAATAAATGAGAACTTGTAGTTATTATTATTAATTACATACAGGAAAATGCTCAGTACAGGGAATTGTTTGGAGATAAATAGATTGGGGAGGAGAGACATCCTCTGGTCACCGTTTGTCATGAAAATAGATACTAAAATAAAGATGTTTGCAACTGTATTTTCAATAGAGAATGCAGGAAATCTTCCCCGCCCCAACCCCATTCCCCTGTGGCTCTAGGTATTTTATGATTAAATATTTAATGAAAAAGGGAACAAACTGCTCAAAAATATTAATAACCATGTGCAGATAAAATATTTAGTCCCAGATTGTCTAGGAAATTAAATAACACATAATTATGAATAGGAGCCAGCAAGGCTGCACAAACACGTATTAATCTAACAAAAAGAAGAAATTATGTTTGGCAGGACAAGAAATTACAAAGAGGTTGGACCAGCTATATGTATCAGTGACTAACCATTTTGGATTCAGTTTCTGGGGAAAGAAGGATGCAACACTGGCAGGGTGATTTGCCAGATTCTCTCTGTATGTGGAGTATCGCTGAGGAATCTGCAATGGTGGTGTTAAAATGGGTTGATCTATATGGGTTTGAAAGTTTTTATATAATTTGTTGAGTCAGGCTAAAACCAATGTAAATTGAACAATATTTTCTCAAATAACCTCAGTATACAGCCACACAGGCTGTGCAAGAGCAGGAATTAGCAGGAATTTGTCCAAGAAGCAATAGATCCAAGATAGAATTCTCAAGTTCAATTTAGAATCATGATCAGACTTATAATCACCAAAAGAAATTTGACTGATGTCCAGGACATGTGGAACCCTCCCTATGTTCCTCTCTTTCTAGATTAGAGATACAGCACTGAAACAGGCCTTTCGGCCCACCGAGTCTGTGCCGAACATCAATCACCCATTTATACTAATCCTACACTAATCCCATATTCCTACCAAACATCCCCACCTGTCCCTACATTTCCCTACCACCTACCTATACTAGTGACAATTTACAATGGCCAATTTACCTATCAACCTGCAAGTCTTTTGGCTTGTGGGAGAAAACCCATGCAGACACAGGGAGAACTTGCAAACTCCACACAGGCAGTACCCGGAATCGAACCCGGGTCCCTAGAGCTGTGAGGCTGCGGTGCTAACCACTGCGCCACAATGCCGCCTTTATTAGTTCAGTCTGTTCATGGAAACCATTTACTTCCGTGGACTTACGAGACTGCTTTATTTCAGGAAATAAATAAGGTTGAGACCATTTATCTTTTAAGGAAAAATTTGCTAAATATTTGAAGCAGAGAAAGATACAGGGTTATAGAGAGAGAGGAAAGCAGTAAGATTATTTTGGGATTGCTCTAGCAAAGAACCAGTACAGACCACAATGAACTAATTAACTTCTCTGCTGTAACTTTCTATAGTTGTATGGATGGATTGGCACCCTCTGTTAGGAGCAGTTTCTGCCAACGAGGGGACGCCTGGACCAAGTTTTGTCCCAATGCAACAGAAGGAAATGCATCCCTTGTCAATATCGTTGCCAAGATTGGATTTGCACACATCCTGGCATATGTGAGGAAAGGTCTTTCATGGCTTTGCAGGTTGAAGGTTTTTTTAAAAAAAAACTTTAAAGTATTTAACCTTTACAAATGCTTTACAAAGCCTAAGACAATTACAACTAATAAAATAAATTAATATTTGAATGGTGACATATACATATTAAAATTGAATGCATGAAGAAAAATGTAAATACTAATCTGATATTGGGAATAAGAAGCATTCCCCGAAAAACGGAAATATCAAAGGTGTTCTGAGTGTATTTGAGCTACACTATGGTTAATTTGAGAATACTTAAAGCAGAAAGTTGGCATAAAGAAGAAAACATTTCATTTCCTGTCATTGCATCAGCTCATCTTGATGTATACACACAAGGAAATTAGTAAGACCTAATTGGGTCCATTTGTGGCTAGCTTCCAGCTCCCATCTGTTGAGGCCTGGCATACTTATAAGCAGCTGATCTGTTCATAAAAGACCCACTGGGGCCAATTTTCCTCTGATTGCACTGAAGTGTCCTCAGTTCCCAGGCACAAAGTAGAGGAAAAAGGGCAGATGCTCATTACACCAGGTTACCACCCCTGGTGAATGGAACAGAGGGTGGAACAGTTATACACACGAGTCAGAAGCAAGGTTATTCCATACAAATGTGATGAGATGAGTCCCCAGAAGAAAGGAGACTCAGACTTTGCACCCAGAGCCTGTCAGATCAGAGGATCTTGGCAGGATCTGTTGGATCCATGCAAAACGTAAATATTTCCATTGCAGGAAGAAGAGGTTTGGGGCTGGACACTGGCTATTGCTTTTCTTTATTCATTCATGGGATGTGGGTGTTGCTGGTTAGGTCAGCATTTATTGCCCATCCCTAACTACCCTTGAGAAGGTGGTGGTGAGCTGCCTTCTTGAACTGCTGCAGTTCTTGGGATGTAGGTGCAGCCACAGTGTTGTTCAGAAGAGAGTTCCAGGATTTTGACCCAGCGACAGTGAAGGAACGGCGATATAGTTCCAAGTCAGGATGGTTTGGAGGGGAACGTGCAGGTGGTGTTGTTCCCATGCATCTGTTCCCCTTGTCCTTCTAGGTCGCGGGTTTGGAAGGTGCTGTTGAAGGAGCTTTGGTGGGTTCATGCAGTGCAACTTTTATATAGTACACACTGCTGCCACTGTGCGTCGGTGGTGGAGGAAGTGAATGTTTAAGGTGGTGAATGGGGTGCCAATCAAGCGGGTGCTTTGTCCTGGATGGCGTTGAGCTTCTTGAGTGTTGTTGGAGCTGCACCCATCCAGGCAAGTGGAGAGTATTCCATCACACTCCTGACTTGTGCCATGTAGATGGTGGACAGGCATTGGGGAGTTAGAAGGTGAGCTACGCGCGGCAGAATTCCTAGCCTCTGACCTGCTCCTATAGCCACAGTATTTATGTGGGTGGTCCAGTTCAGCTTCTGGTCAATGGTAACCCCCAGGATGTTGATAGTGGAGGATTCAGCAATGGTAATGGGGAGATGGTTAGATTCTCTCTTGTTGGAGATGGCCATTGCCTGGCACTTGTGTGGCTGGAATGTTACTTTCCACATATCAGCCTGGATGTTGTCCAGGTCATGCTGCATATGGACATGGGCTGCTTGAGTATCTGAGGAGTTGCGAATGGTGCTGAAACATTGTGCAATCATCAGCAAACATCCTCACTTCTGACCTTGTGATGGAGGGAAGGTCATTGATGAAGCAGCTGAAGATGATTGGGCCTAGGACACTACCCCAAGGGACTCTTGCAGTGGTGTCCTGGGACTGAGATGATTGACCTCCAACAACCACAACCATCTTGCTATGTGCTATGTATGACTCCAACCAACGGAGAGTTTTCCCCTGATTCCCATTGACTCCAGTTTTGTTAGGTCTCCTTGATGCCATACTTGGTCAAATGCTGCCTTGATGTCAAGGGTTATCACTCTCACCTCACCTCTGGAGTTCAGCTGTTTTGTCCATGTTTGGACCGAGGCTGTAATGAGGTCAGGAGCTGAGTGGCCCTGTCAGAACCCAAACTAAGCGTCACTGAACAGGTTATTGCTAAGCAAGTGTCGCTTGTCGACGACCCCTTCCATCACTTTGCTGATGATCAGGAGTAGACTGATAGGGCAGTAATTGGCCGGGTTGGATTTGTCCTGCTTTTTGTGCACAGGGCATACTTGGGCAATTTTCCACATTGCCAGTTAGATGCCAGTGTTGTAGCTGTACTGGAACAGCTTGGCTAGGGTTGCAGCTAGTTGTGGAGCACAAGTCTTCAGTACTATTGCCGGAATGTTGTCAGGGCCCCTAGCCTTTGTAGTATCCAGTGCCTTCAGCTGTTTCTTGATATCACGTGCAGTGAATTGGATTGGCTGAAGACTGGCATCTGTGATGCTGGGGACCAGAGGAGGAGGCCAAGATGGATCATCCATCAGCATTTCTGGCTGAAGATGGATGCAAATGCTTCAACCTCGTCATTAGCACTGATGTGCTGGATTCCCCCATCGTTGAGGATGGGGATATTTGTGGAACCTCCTCCATCTGTCAATTGTTTTAATAATTGTCCACCACCATTCACAACTGGATGTGGCAGGACTGCAGAGCTTAGATCTGATCCGTTGATTGTGGGATCACTTACCCTGTCTTTTGCATTCCGCTTTCGTTGTTTGGCACGCAAGTCGTCCTGTGTTGTAGCTTCACCAGGCTGACACCTCATTTTTAGGTATGCCGGGGGCTGCTCCTGGCATACTTTCCTGCACTCTTCTTTGATTTTAGATAGTAGCTAGAACGCTATGCAACTAGTGGCCATTACGACTGTCATAAGCCACGACCCTGCTTTCAGGCATTAGAATGGACACATGCTGGGGGAGTACCTGACTTAAGTAAATAACCTGAGCCTGGAAAACTGGATGGGATTCAAGTTGTATCAGATAGATTTAACCTTGGTTTCACTCAGCCTGACTCAGGAATTGAGTGGAGGTGGAGGTGGGGGGAGGGGGAGGGCGAGAGGAAAATCTGCTAAATAAATGAACCACTATTTTTCAACATTGTGTCATGACAAATTATTTTTGAGCTTTAGCAGTGTTGTTCGATGATAGCAGTTACTGTAGTGCAAATTCCTATGTTAGATCATTGATGGAAAGATGCTTTATGTAAATCAAAGTTTAACACACCCGACATTAAACCAACACAATGGTTTGTTCCATCTTTCTATGATCAATAAAAACAGATTCTGTATTTCCCTCACCTGCCTATTAATTCAGTTATTGTTGTGAGTGGCTATTGTGAATCAGTAAGAAGTCTGCTGAACAATTCCCCCAAACCTTCCAAGAATTATGCAAATCATTTATGCAACAGATTGTTGAGTCCACAGAAACAGAGAGGCCAATTTTCATGCAACCACCTGGCAGGAACAGAATGACAAAACTCCGTAAATCATAGTGCTCAACTTACTGCCTTTGTTCCTGCAACCTACTGCCTTTTCCAACTGGTCCTCAAATTGCACGGCAAGAGTGCCTGCCTGTTTTAGCTGGGTGCCTTATTAAGCCATGCAAAGCGGGATCCCAAGACATACATAAGACCCAGGTGTAATTTGTAGGTAGAAATGGGCAGAGCATCCACTGTTCATGCTCCACCCACAGGTGCTGGGTGAAGAGCAGCCAAACCAGCTGTCCTTAAAGGGATTGTTGCAGGTCTATCTGGAAACCACAGGGTATGTTTTCAGAATGATCATTTCTTGGGAGCATAAGAACTCCCCTTGGCTTCACAAAAATCACCTTACCCGCTGCCAGACCTTTGGTATCTCCCGCAACGATTCCCTCCCTCCCTTCCCCTCGAGTACCAGTTTGACTCCACAAGGACCCAACGAATTTCCCACCCCTGCCTTTTCGATGAGCTGCCTATCAGCCCTGGTTCAGCGCTAGCTGATCAGATCCAAATGAGGCCCCAACATCAAAATGGCTTAGGCCTCCCCCCGAGGACATCGGGAGCAAGGTTCAATATCTTCACCCACTGCCTGCCTGGTGTCTGCTGTTAATTCAAATTGTCCCCTGAATTTCCCTGTCACCAATTCATCATTGTTTTTAGAATCTTTCTAAGTATTAAATACAGTGGATTAATAGGACTCCCTTGATGCCCAAGAAGGTAAATGTGCTATGTGAGGTTGTAATGGGCAATGCAAAGCAGGGAAGTCATGGGCTCAATGCCTTATCTGTGTTGCGTTACATGGTCCCAGGATCAAAGTACTACAAGTATTGGAAAATTTGCCAAGGTGTCTGCTGTTGATCATTATAAAGCAATTTTTAAGCAAAGTACAAGTAAGCAAAGTACATGTAAGTGAACATTTCATGAGAATAAAGTTGAGTTCAACTCTGATGCAGTTCCCCATACACACCCACACAACACACACCCACACAGATGCGTAGCCTACTGATATTCTATCTATACTGGCAGATAAAGAATGAGTGCACGTGTTACCAGGGCAGCTGGTGTCATCTGTGGTACCATACTACAGATGCTAGCAGCTGTCCTGGTATCTCATGCAATTAGGAGGGCTAAGGGGGAAAATCTGGAATATGCATCATAAATATACTGCATTATTGAATAATTAACTGATCATTAAAAGATGTTGGGAGACATCTAATATCTTCGCACATGGAGCAGCAAGGACACCGGCAGCATGGACCTCCTCTAATCTTGTTTCTTCAGTTGATTTTTTATCTACTTTTGCTTGACTTTCTTCCCATTTTCTACATAAATAGTTGTGTTGCAACATTCCTTTTATGTTTTCTTCTTGTAAACTTTCCTGATTTATTGTTCATATGCATAACATTTCAGGAATGTTAACAGGCATATCCATAATTTCAAAACTGAATCTATTAACATTTAAGGGTCGCTAAGTATAGAAATGTGTTTCTAATTGACGAAATGCAGCAGAACAGGAATTATGGTTCAGTCTGCTATTTCAACATTATTGCAGCATGGGTTTTCCATCTACTACTGCAGGAAGGTTGCTTTTTATCATGTTTAACTTAGGGTAATACAGTCAGTAAAAATTACAAAACAAACTTTGAAAAAACTACCAAGATTTCTGCAACATTTTTAGAAAGCGCAATGCAATAATCCCCTTGTTATTATGCAACATACAACTTATCTGTTTTATATCTCACAGAGTTCACATTCAATGGCAACTTAGAATCACAGAAATGTTACAGCACAGAAGGACGCCATTCGGCCCATCATGTCCACACCTGCTCTCTGAAAGAGCAACTCCCTCAGTTCCGTTCCCCTGTCTTCTCCCCATAACCCTGCACATTCTTCCTTGTCAAATAACTGTCTAATTCCCTTTTGAATGCTTCAACTGAACCTGCCTCCACCACGTTCTCAGGCAGCGCATTCCAGACCTTAACCACTCGCTGCATGAAAAAGTATTTTACTCATGTCACTTTTACTTCTCTTACCAAATACTTTAAATCTGTGTCCTCTCACTCTCGATCCTTTCACGAGTGGGAACACTTTCTCTCTATCTACTCTGTCCAGACTTCTCATAATTTTGAATACCTCTATCAAATCACATCTCAGCCTTCTCTTCTCTGAGGAGTCCTAATTTCTCCAATCTATCTTCATAACTGAAACTCCTCATTCCCGGAACCATTCTCGTGAATCTTTTCTGTACTCTCTCCAATGCCCTCACATCTTTCCTCAAGTACGGCGCCCAGAATTGGATGTAATAGTCCAGCTGAGGCCAAATTAATGTCTTATACAAGTTCAACACAACTTCCTTGTTCTTGTACTCTATGCCCCTTTTAATAAAGCCCAGGATACTGTATGCTTTATTAACCGCGCTTTCAATCTGTCCTGCCACTTTCAATAAGTTATGCACATATACACTTAGGTCCCTCTGCTTCTGCACCCCCTTTCGAATTGTACTCTTTATTCTATATTGTCTGTCCATGTTCTTCTGACCAAAATGGATCACTTCACATTTCCCTGCATTGAACTTCATCTGCCACCTGTCTGCCCATTCCACCACCTTGTCTATGTCCTTTTTGAGTTCTACACTATCCTCCTCACAGTTCACAATGCGTCCAAGTTTCGTATCATCTGCAAACTTTGAAATTGTGCCCTGTACATCACGGTCCAGGTCATTCATATCTATCAGGAAAAGCAAGGGTCCCAACACTGATCTCTGGGAAACTCCACTACAAACCTTCCTGCAACCCCAAAAACATTCATTAAACACTACTCTTTGTTTCCTGTCACTCAGCCAATTCCATATCCATGTTGCTACTGTCCATTTTATCCCATGAGCTACATGTTTGCTTACAAGTCTGTTGTGTGGCACTGTATCAAATTCCTTTTGAAGGTCCATGTACACCACATCAACAGCATTGCCCTCATCAACCCTTTCTGTTACCTCCTCAAAAAATTCCTGCAAGTTAGTTAAATATGATTGTCCCTTAAGAAATCCATGCTGGCTTTCCTTAATTGCATTTGTCTATGTGACTATTAATGTTGTCCCAAATAATTTTTTCTATATGTTTTCCCACCACTGAAGTTAAACTGACTGGCCTGTAGTTGCTGGGCTTATCTTTATACCCTTTTTTGCACAAGGGTGTAACGTTTGTAATTCTCCAGTCCTCTCGCACCACCCCTGAGTCTAAGGAAGACTGAAAATTTATGGGCAGTGCCTCTGCAATTTCCACCCTCACTTCCCTCATTATCCGGGGAGGCGATGGCATAGTGATAATGTCACTAGACTAGTACTCCAGAGCCCAGGCTAATGCTCTGGGGACATGGGTTCGAATTCCACCACGGCAGATGGTGAAATTTGAATTCAATTAATAAATCTGGTGAGCATGAAACCATTGTCGATTGTTGCAAAAACCCATCTGGTTCACTAATGTCCTTTAAGGAAGGAAATCTGCTGTCCTTACCTGGTCTGGCCTACATGTGACTCCAGACCCACAGCAATGTGGTTAACTCTTAAAATGCCCTCTGAAATGGCCTAACAGGTTACTCAAGGGCAATTAGGGATGGGCAATAAATGCTGGCCTTGCCAGCGATGCACACATCCCACAAAACAAATTTTTAAAAAATCTCTAGATGTAACACATCTGATCCTGGTGCTTTATCCACTTTAATTTCAGACAGCCTATCTAATACTTCCTCTTTATCAATTTTAAACCCCTCTAGTGTCTGACTTACCTCCTCTTTCAACTCGATGGCAATGTATCAGAACATTGTTACAGGAGCAAAAGAACAGGAGTAGGCCACTTAATCCTTCAAGCCAGTTCTACCATTCAGTGAGACCATGGTTGATCTGTGACCAAAATCCGAATACACAATTTTGCCCAATATGCCTTAAATACCATTGGTTAACAAAAAGTTATCAATCTCAGTTTTAAAATTGATAATATCCTAGCACCAATTGCTGTTTCCAGAAGAGAGTTCCAAACTTCTACCACCCTTTGTGTGTAGAAGTGTTCCCTACCTTCACTCCCAAAAGGCCTGGCTCCAATGTTTCAGCTATGTTCCCTAGTCCTACATGCCCCAACCAGTGGAAATAGTTTCTCTCTATCTATGCTATCGGTTCCCCTTATTATCTCAAAAACTTCAATCAAATCACCCCTTAAGCTTCTAAATTCCAGGAATACAACCCTAGTTTGTGTAATCTCTTCTTGTAATATAATGATTACACTGGTTCGCCTCAGCAGGTCCAGATTGCATTTAAGCTCAAGGAAGGCACTGGCGATTTCTTTTCACTGGCAACTAATTAGGGTTATGATAAATTCAAATGGTCTCAATCCAATGCCACATTACATCATTTGTGAAAAAATTACAGCAGAGAACTGGCCAAAAATTCTACACATAATTTAACTGTCTGAGCTTTGAGGCCTCGGAATGAGGGTCTAAACATAATAAATTTCTCAGGAAAAAACATACAAATTTCTCTAAGAGTTTGTATAAAAAGTAGATGATATTCCAAAGTTCTTCAGTTCCCTGGCTAACGGTTTTTATATAGTAAGAAATTTGTTCACTTACTTGTGTGGTCTTTGTATCTTATATTTGTTGAATTTTTATTCCCATTGGGGAATGCCAGGGATCAAAACACTTCTATTGGTCATTCCGGGTCAGCAGTTTCATGGGTCAGATATAGAATAATCCTCTGTCTACTGTGCCCCTACAATGGGCAATATTCCCTGACTCAGTGGGAGTAATTTTGACTTAATTGATTGTATAAAATGGACAATATCAATTCAATGCCTATTGTACATCTTCCCTGGTGTTTATTTCCTTTGACTTCAATCAAAATTAGAGTAATATAAAGAAAAGCACTTGCACTTATATACGGTGCATTACCATTACCTGAGGATGTCCCAAAATGGTTCTGAACCAATAAATTACTTTCAATTGTAGTCATCATTGTTACACAGGCAAACACGGTAACTGACTTTGCATTCAACAGGATTCCACCAACAAAAAATGAGGCGAAAGATTTATTAACCCAATTTTGGTGGTGTTAGCTGAGAAGAATGTTGGGCAGGACACAATTATATTTGAATACACTTCTGACAGTGTCAATGATTATTGTTTGTAACCATAGCTGGAAGAAGTTAGTAGGGGAAATAACGCCATCGTCCATGTTCCAGAGCGAAAAATCTTGTGCCATTTTCACACTCAGCCAGCTTCAAAGGACTTTGGAAACAGCATCCATTCCGCTGGGCCACATATCAGTGGAGTTTTCAATCCCCAACTTTCCTCTTTTATCACATCACTTCTGCATTAGTTCTACTAGAAATCATAAGTAACATGCTGTAGTGTATGGATTTGTGTCTTCCATAGCTGAAACTGATTCAAACAAAATCACTTGAGTTTCATCTTTTATTCTTAATACATCTTTGAAAACCACATTTGCTGACTCAATTGTGGATTGTAAAGACAGAATGCAGTTTCACATGTGGCATGCTGTCCCAGTGTAGCCCACATTTTACATATCCTGTTTTTGTTATTGTTGTTTCCAAGTACACAGTGTACTATATTAAAACAGCCAGCAGTGAAATACATCAAGGGCACTTTTGGCTTATTGTCCACTGAGTCAGCCAATGTTGTTAGCTGTGGCAAACAAATACCATTAAACTCTAGCTTTGATAATGGATTTACTAGTTTGGAGCTCTGTGAGATGGCAACTAACTGTTGGTGTGGTGATAACGTACTGAATACCACCTTTAGAGCAATCTCACAAAATAGGTTATGTTCAGGATCTGGTAAAATTGTGAAATGAGGGGGGAAGCAGGGAATACCCAAATGAAAAATAATTATTTTTATTTCATTCTCGGGATGTGGATGTTGTTGGCCAGCATTTATAGCCCATTCCGAGTTGCACTGACATTTGTGTGGCTTGCGTGACCATTTCAGAGGAAAGTCCAGAATCAACCACGTTGATGTGGGACTGAAGTTACATATCGGCCAGCAGGCTTCCTTCCCTAAAGGACATTACTATCCAGTAGCATAACCACCATACTATCTAACACAATTTTTAAATTTATTTATTCGTTCATGGGATGTGGGCGTTGCTGGCTAGACCAGCATTTATTGCCCATCCCTAATTGCCCTTTGATACAACTGAATGGCTTGTTAGGCCATTTCAGAGTCAACCACATTGCTGTGAGTCTGGAGTCACATGTAGGCCAGATCAGGTAAGGAGAACACATTTCCTTCCCTAAAGGACATTAGTGAACCAGATGGGCTTTTTACAAGTGACAATGGTTTCATGGCCACCATTAGACATGTTTTTAAATTCAAATGTCACCACCTGCCATGGTGGGATTCAAATCCATGTCCCTAGAGCATTAGCCTGGGCCTCTGGATTACTACTTCAGTGACTTTACCACTGTGTCACTGCCTTCCCTTAATTGTACTAAACCAAATCTTTAGGCGCTGTAATGGAAGTACATAAAACAAAAAAATGGTTCACTTGAGATAGAGAATGCAATAGCTTTAGGTTACATCATAACATACTCCTCAAACACAGATAAACAAAAAAATTGCTGTCTGACTTATCTTAGTAGAACGAACCACTGCCAGATGTGCAGAATATCAAAGGAAGAGTTATTTAGGCAGGGAAGAAATTACAGATAATCCATGAAACAGCTGACTACCAGACATTAACTCAGCAAGTCAAGGGTACAGTATATCATTTTAGAAGATCTTCTGATTAATGTTTCTCTATTTTTCAGTCTATGAGTTCTTCCATGTATTGTCATGGCACCTTCTAGCTCAAATGCAAGTGCACAGACAAGTCAAGACAAAAGCCCAAAAGAACCTTTCTGTCTGAGTAATTACAATATAATTTTCAGACCCTTAAATGATCCAGTTATAAACTTTGTACCGCCAGTAAAAAATAAAAATCCATTGAACTAAGCAAAGATGAGAATAAAGAGCATGTAACTTAATTTCTGTCTAGTCTCTGCTTTGGTCTCTCTCCTTTTCACAAACTTTTACAATTCTCTATGATTGTCTGATATATATATATCAGGTTTGTAGTCTCATAAATAGCATAACTTTGAATTCCAGATTAGAGCGGATAACCCCATTCTTGGAACAAACTTCATCTTGTAAGCTAATGGTCAGCATGTAAACCTTATTTGCACAAACACCCTGCTCTTCATATTTCCATTTCCCTATCAAATCAAAAAAATTACACTTCATTAAGATAAATCTACTGATTGATATGATTGATATGTTTACTGTCTGACAGAGTACAAATACTGCTCTACATGAGATAGGAGTGAGGAGGGTTGCTTTGTTTGGCACTCCACATTACCCTGCCCCTATGTCAGAAGTGTATTCAAATTTTTAATTGTGTCTTAGCCAACATTCTTCTCAGTTAACACCATCAAAATTGGATTAATTGGAGCATGTGTGGCAAAGCATGGCATCAGAAAATGTTGACAGATCAGATGACCATAACTCCACAGGTAATGTTGTCATTTAGGTATAACTCAGCCACAGGTGTCCTTACAGAGGATGACACAGGTGTACAACTGGCTCAATGCTCAGATGGAGCCTGAAGAGGCAGTTGTTCTTGATCATTGCCATGTAGGTGTGACAGAGACTGCAGTATAGTTGGTGGTATAAAGGTAGGTACAGGTAATCTGGCACCTGATGATTTTCTTGGCATTCCTCCTTTCATTCTGTATCATTTTCTCTTTCATTCTGTACTACTTCAACCATAAATACCACAATCAGACACTTTGAAAATCAACCCCCATCACTAATTTTAACCTTACATACCCAGTGCTGGGTGCCAAATGTTCACTTGGATGCACTGCAGCTCCCTGAGCTGCTGTGAAAGTTTGCATTATAAAAGCTCGCAACCAACCAAGAATTTCTACTTTTTCATCAATGCTGCAGCCTGTCTTCGATTGAGACGGAACTGTGAGCTAATCCCAATGTGTGTGATGGATGGGATGTGGTATTCTGTAGCACACATCTGGCCTCTAATTTGTAATGTCTGGCTCGTTCATATACTGCTGAATGCAATGCCATCTTGGATAACCAACTTCCTGCTTGAAACATTTTTGAATTAGCCATATTATACATCCAAACATTAATTTTATGTTCTTTTCAAAATTCCACTGAAATTTTAGCTTGGCTACAGGCCAAGCAGTCAGACATGTTAATTGGTGCTTTTTTGAATGTTTTCACTCAGAGGGGGCCAGCGGGAAAAGAGGTAGAGCACAGACCATGTTAATCATTTGGACCCAGATTGCCTACATCAGCTGCAATGTGGCCAGCAGTGTTGGCAGAAGATTTCAATTTTCTCTCATTATTTAAATTTTCAACATTTCAGGTTTACTCTGTAATTAATCAAATCAACCAAAGCTGCCCTTTAACAATTAAGTTCCCACAATCCCAGGAATGCACCGGTGTTCCTTGAACCCAGTTTCCTCAATTTTTAACCCCCTCCTCCCGATGGGCAGGAGAGCATCAGGGGTAAGGGTTAAAATAATGGAATGGAGTAGCCCGATCTCAACCTGCCCCATTCCTGTCCGCCGTTATATTTATGGCAGCAATTCAGGCCCTGGACGGGGCTCACGCTACGCACAGGCAGGAGAGAACTTAACATGCAAAAGTCATGGCCCAATGATGCCATCAGCTAGATGCCCCTTCCTGATTTTGGCCATAGCCTTCCTCCCATCTTCCTGAGGCTTCCGCTCCCCTCATCCCCCATCAACTGACTGCTGGGGACAGCCTCCTGCCACCACGCTTCTGCTTCTGCCTGCTGGCCAGGCAGTCAATTTGACTAGCTGCCAGCTGGGAGTCTGCACAGTATTATTTAAAGGAGGTACTGCCATTAATTTTCAGCAAGGTCTCAGTGATTTGCCCGCTATCAGGCTCCCCCATACCTTTCCCGCCTCCCCATTATTGTCAAGGCCAATGTTTCTCAGATACAAAGAACGGGAAATACATTATATGATGCATTCCAGTCATTCCATCTAATTAGAATATATCTGCCCATATTTGGGAGGGTGTATTTTATGCCTAACGTCACTTCCAGCAGAAAATTCTGAAAGTCATGTTGAGTGGCCCAACAGGACATATTGGTTCACCAGCAATAACAAGTTGGGAAATTAAGCCTAAGTGGCTGAGATGCATTTCAAGTTGCAGAATAGAGCTTGAGGTTCAAATCATGTTGCAGAGCCAACAAGCATCATTCCCATTGTTTCTGACATTCATTAAACCCATCAATTGATTACTGTCTTGCAATCATTCTTTGTTATCTATACTTCTATCCTCTGACTTTCTGTGCCAATGTTTGCTCTACTGAAGATGTTGATTCCTTACTAGGTTACAGCTCCACAGACATGAGTTACCATCAAGCAAGTTGCCATTACTCATGTATGAAGATTCACAATGATTATTGGCTGGCTGCTTGACCATGGTGGAGGAGGGCTGTAGCACAGGCAATCTTGTCCCTGTCTTCAGCCCCCCAAGCCTGTTCCTTCATTCACTGAGATCATGGCTGATCTGAGACCTAACTCTGTATATCCACCTTTGCCCCATATTCCTAAATACCTTTGGTTAACAAAAATCTATCAATCTCAGGTTTAAAATTAACAATTGATCTAGCATCAATTGCCATTTGCAGAAGAGTTTCAAAATTCTCCCACCTTTTGTGTGTAGAAGCATTTCCTAATTTCATTCCAGAAAGGTCTGGCTCTAATTTTTAGACTATGCCCCCTTGTCCTAAATTCCCCAGCCAGCAGAAATAGTTTCTATCTATCCTATCTGTTCCCCTTAATAAACCTTCAATCAAATCACCTTTTTACCTTCTAACCTACAGGAAATACAATCCTCTGTCCTCGTAATTTAACCCTTGGAATCCAGGTATCATTCTGGTAAATCTATGCTGCACTCCCTCCAGGGATAATCTATCCTTCCTAAGATGTGGTGCCCATAATTACTCATAGTACTTTAGGTTTCGTCTAACCATGGCTTTGTATAGCTGCAGCATGACTTCTACTCCTTTGTATTCTAGTCCTTCAATACAAAGCCCATTAGCCTTTTTAATTACTTTCTGTACCTGTTCATGACATTTTAATTTTTTATGTACCTGGACCCCCCAAGTCACTTTGGACTTCCAATGCTTCTAGCTTTCCACCATTTAGAAAATACCCTGTTCAAAGTGAATGATCTCACATTTTCCTACATTGAGATACATTTGCCACAGTTTTGCCCATTCACTTAATCTATCACTATCTCTTTGTAATTTTATGCTTCTACCTACACTCCTTACAGACACCTATTTTTGTGCCATTAACAAACGCTCTATCCCATCATCTAAGCCATTAATCAATACAGTGAATAGTTGAGGCCTTAACACAGATCCTTGCGGGACACCACTGGTGACAGCCTGCAATTTAGAATACCCACCCATTTTCCCGACTCTTTGTCTCCTGCTGCTCAGCCAATTTTCTAACCAGGTCAATAATTTGCCTTTAGTCCCATAAACTTCAACTTTAGCCAACAGTCTCTTATGAGGGACTTTATCAAATGGTTTCTGGAAATCCATATAAGTAACGTCCATAGACATTTCTCTGTTCATTACTTCATTAGCCTCTTCAAAAATTTCAATCAGGTTTGACCTACCCTTTACAAATCCATGCTGATGCTCTCATCAGCTGAAAATTTTGAAGGTATTCAGTCACTCTATCCTTAATTATAGACTCTTGTAATTTTATGACAACAGATGTTAGACTAAATGGTCTATAATTCTCTGGTTTCTCTCTCACACCTTTCTGATGTCTACATGTGCACACTTCCAGCCAGAAAATGCATGTGTGTCGACTTTGGCTGAGGACTAGATTCCACTGGACAGTCATCAAGATTAGGATGATGAACCTCTGATGAAGGGTCACTGACCTGAAATGTTAACTCTGCTTCTCTCTCCACAAATGCTGCCAGACCTGCTGAGTATTTCCAGCATTTCTTGTTTTTATTTCAGACTTCCAGCATCTGCAGTATTTTGCTTTTATTATCAAGATTAGGAAACTTTAACAATGTTCCCTCCCTAATTCAGGGGTACTGAGGCCAGTGTAGAGAACCTATTACCACCTGATCAAGATCAAAAAGCTCAGCATAAGACTTGGGAATAAACTTGGTTCAAGTAGATATTGACTAAGCTCACTGAACCACTAGAGGAGCATGTTATCTGTTTTTCTATACAACATCTTTCACCCCACAACACATACAAAAAACTGTAAACCCTCTAGGATAATGATCCAGAGCCTTCCTTCAGGAGTGTCAGAAGCAGTGTTTTACACTAAAAAAGAATTGTGCATTTTATATTTACATTCTTAATCATTTCCAAGTTGATAATAGCCACTCACTTTGATTATTCATAATAAAAAAAGTCCAGAAAACTTTCTGAAGTAGCCAAATTAAAAGTAGTACTCTTAATTTTTGATAACGTAACTCCAAATATTGCACTCCGCGACCCACATCCTGTCATACAAAAACCTAGAACATTTTTATGTATGTAATCAAGCAGTCCATGCCCACATGCAGCAAAACCTGGACAACAAACAGGCTTGGGCTGATAAGTGGCAAGTAACATTTGCACCACATAAGTGCCAGGCAATAACCATCTCCAACAAGAATGAGCATAACCACCTCCCCTTGACATTCAACAACATTTCTATCATCAAATCCCCAATCATCAATATTTTGGGGGGTTGTCATTGACCAAAAACTCAACTGAACCAAACAAATAAATGTCCAGGATACTACAGGAGGTAAGAGACTGTGTATTCTGTGGTGAATGGCTCAACTCTTGATTCACCAAAGCATTTCCATCACATACAAAACACAAGTCAGAAGTGTGATAGAATATCTCCACTTTCCTGATGGATGCAGCTACAAAAAAACTCGACACATTCCAAGCAGCCCATCCATCACATTAAACATACACTTCCTCCATCACGGGTACATTGTGGCTGCAGTATGTACCATCTACAGGATGCACTGCAGCACCTTGCCATGAGTTCTTCAATAGTACCTCCCAAAACCACACCACCATAACTTAGGAGGATAAGGACAGGTGCATCGGAACACCATTACCTCCAGGTTTCCCTCCAAGTCACACACCATTCTGACTTAGGCATATATCATTGTACCCTAATTGTTACTGGATCAAAGTCCAGGAGCTCTTTCTCTAACAGCCCTGTGGAAGTACCTTCACCATATGGACAGTAAGGGTTCAAGGAGAAGGCCCACCACCTCCTCCTAAAGGCCAATTAGCTATGGGCAATAAATGCTGGCTTTCTTAACAGCACCCATATCCCAGGAATACATTAAAAAAAATTGAACAATAGGAAAATAACACTGCTGCTGGTCTATGAGAGCCATCAATTCACACGTGGACTGACAGAACAAAGCACAGCTGCATGATCTCACAGGCCAACATCCTTAACCCCATTTCCCACCAGTCCACCGTGCAATGACTGATGTCATGGGATCACTTTCACATCTGTCACTCTCGGGAACTTAAACACTGAGTGGAGGTAAGCAGGGCCAGGTGGGTTAGGTAAATGACTCCCTAATTATTTAAAAATAAGGCAAATAGCACAGAGGAAGTATCCTATATTAGCAGTTAAAAATATTTTGTTCCTTTAACACCGAGAGGAAAGAAAATGGCAATTTATCATTTCAACATTGTTCTGCTTAAAGTAAAGTTTCTCAGATACTTTTTAAAAAAGATATTCATAGGATGTGGGCATCACTGACAAGGCCCGCATTTATTGCCCATCCTGAATCACCCTAGAGAAGGTGGTGGTGAGTCGCCTTCTTGAACCGCTACAGTCCATGTGGTGTTGGTACACCCACAGTGCTGTTAGGGAGGGAGTTCCAGGATTTTGACCCAGCGACAGTGAAGGAATGGCGATATAGTTCAAAGTCAGAGCAGTGTGTGACTTAGAGAGGAACTTGCAAGTGGTGGTGCTCCCATGCGCCTGCTGTTCTTGTTCTTCTGGGTGGTCGAGGTTGTGGGTTTGGAAGATGCTATTGAAGGAGCCTTGACGAGTTGCTGCAATGTATCTTTCAGATGATACACACTGCTATCGTGCTGCATGGTAGTGGAGGGAGTGAAAGTTTAAGGTGGTGGATGGGGTGCCCATCAAGCGGGCTGCTTTGTCCTGGATGGTGTCGAGCTTCTTGAGTGTTGTGAGAGCTGCATTTGCCCAAGCAAGTGGGGAGTATTCCATCACATTCCTGACTTGTGTCTTGAAGATGGTGGGTGGACAGGCTTTTGGGAGTCAGGGGGTAAGTTACTCACTGCAGAATTCCCAGCCTCTGACCTGCTCTTGTAGTCACATTATTTATATGGTTGATCCAGTTAAGTTTCTGGTAAATGTTGACCCCTCAGGATGTTTACGGTGGGGGATTCAGTGATAGTAATGCCATTGAATGTCAAGGGTAGATGGTTAAATTCTCTCTTGTTGGATTTGGCCATTGCCTGACATTTGTGTGGTGAAAAACTTACTTGTCACTTATCAGTCCAAGCCTGAATGTTGACCAGGTCTTGCTGCATGGCCTTGCTTCAGCATCTGAGGAGTTACAAATGCACAGTATTCAGTACCAATCATCAGCGTACATCCTTAGTTCTGACCTTATGATGGAAGGAAGGTCATTGATAAGGCAGCTGAAATTGATTTGGCCAGGAACAATGCCTTGAGAAACTCCTGCAGCGATGTCCTTGGGTTGAAATAATTGGCCTTCAACGACAACCATCTTCCTCTGTGCTAGGTATGACTCCAGCTAGTGGAGAATTTTCCTCCTTATTCCTAGTAACTTCAATTTTACTAGAGCTCCTTGATATCAGCATTGACTGAGTGTGATATCAAGGGCAATAATACATTTGAGCAAATTTGTGAAATATTTTAGTTCAATGTAGTTAAAATCCTTTCCAACATAAAACTGTGCCTTATTTTTAAATGTAAATAATTGTTTGATCAAAGGCTTTGTGTGAAAGCAACATGAATGAAACTCTCCAGAATGGATCCTGTGGGACAGACTACAATTTCACTTTTATTTGATCAAGACAGAACTAAAGTTATGGCTCATTCAGTAAAAGAAAAAAGTAAAAATTGGTCATTTTACTAATATATTTTGCTTGGATGCAAACTATATCACTTATACAAAAGCTGCTTTATGCACAAACAGCATAGGGCCATGTCTGTCTATGATAGTGTTTTATTCATTTTAGAGAGTCATAGAGTCATACAGCACAAAAACAGGCCCTTCGGCCCATCGTGTCCATGACAGCCATCAAGCACCTACCTATTCTAATCCCATTTTCCAGCACTTGGCCCGTAGCCTTGTATGCTATGGCGTTTCAAGTGCTCATCTAAATGCGTGTTAATGTATATAAATTATTGATTTCAAAACCCTTGTTCTCCTTTCCCAATCCCTCTCTGGCGTCATGCACCCCTAGTTCTCCAACCTGTCATCAGCCCTTTTCCTCAGCTCTATCTTCTCCTGACTCTGGCCTGATATGGTTCTCCATTAGAGGCATTGTCTTTAGCTATCATGTTCCTGCATGCTAGAATTCTCTCCCTGAAGCTACCCACTTTGCCAAATCTCTCCTCATCTTCAAAATCCACATCAAAATCTATCTTTTCAAACATATCTTTCATAACTCTCCTAATTTCTGCTTTGTGATAGTTTTCTCCTCATCCCTCTCCTGCCCCACCACTTCCCCCACCCCTGCCTAGTTTTAACCGAGCATCTTCGGGATATTTTGACATGTTAAAAGTGCAGTTTAAGCATAGATTACTGTTGACGTTAAGCTCACAGTGGAAGGACATGCTGTTGTATTGACATTAACGTAAAGTCCAAAGTTTGCAGATGCACTTAAGCAATTTCCCAAAAGCACACAATGTGATACTAAGTGTAAATAGCAAAAATACCAACAAAATAAATCTTCAGAAATGAAAAAAACAGTGAATCAGCCCTACCGAAGCTGAGGTTTGAACTATGCCTTCTAAACATCCAGAGTGATGCAAAGCACACCAAATAATAAAAAATAAACTCATTGGCAATTTTTTCTAATGCTGGTTTACTTAGAATTGATACAGAGGCACATAAAATGATCTATTGAAGGCAGATTTACCCCTTTTTAAGACTACTTGGCATTCTGGATTTATACAAAACAAACTTGTTTATCTTTGAGCAACTGTGCTAGAAATGAATCTTTCAATAACAACAAAAACAGCAACTAGCTGATCCTGTTGTGGTTGACATGCTTTCAAGTCCCTTGGTCTCATAGGATGGTGCAGGGACAGCACGCAGGGTCAGGACAGCTCACACAGTGCTGCAAACCGTCTCACAAGTGGCTCACACCCAACTAGCACAGGCTCACGCTCCAGGTCAAGGGCTTGGTCTCGCTCCAGTTGCCTTACCACAGCAGAGGCCCTGAGGCCACACTACAAGGCAAACCATCAAATACTCTATGATAAACTGCCACTCACAGAACAGTCAAGCAATATTAATCTTTTCTTCAACGTTCAACTGTTTTTTTTAATAAACTTTATCCCTCTCACTTCCTTCATTAACCCAGTCTGCTGCTTTTTTTTCATTTGGTCTGGAAACTGTTAATATACAGCCCACATCTGTTTCCAATATGGGTCAAGTTACATCTTTTGGAAACAATGCTGCTTTTTACTTAGTCAATTGCACTGAAAAAGTTTTAAACTGAACTAAAAAAAAGACTTTAAGGCAATTATATACACGACAGCATCACCTAATTTATTTATATATGACACATTGTCAAGGGTACAAGCAAAGGTTTTGCTAATCTTAAACAAAAACTAAGTTTCGGCAAGCTATAGAAAAACAAATCGTTAAAAGAAACATATTTCGCAAAGTAACACAAAATGTCTCTGAATATCGGAAACTTCATGCAGGTCTCAAAGTCTTCATCAGCCTCACCCACACTAATATAAAATATCCGATAGAATCCAGAAAGTAGACATCGAAACGATCCAAAAAGTTTCACACCAAGTTTTACACATCAAACTTTTCATTTGGATTAGAGAGAGTAAAGAAATACTGTTATTCCGAACCACTTACCGAGCATCAGCACAAAAGTGAGAGAGGACAAAGTCATGGTGACTTTAAAAATTCGACATTTAATCCACAACTTGATGAGAAACTTTCGTGCTGCTTTTCTCCGCCTCCTGGCTTTGTGGGACTAGAATGCTGGGACAGACCTGAACACATTAAAACATCAAGAGAAGGAATGCCACTGAGGGATATTTACATCTTCCCAACGCACAACAGTGTGACATTCCCCTTATCAACCCATTCAGTTTATTCCAACTGCCTAAGTGTGAAGTGCAGTGTGCTGAAATCGTCTTTGCTGGGATTTGGTGGGACAGGTTCGTTACGTTGAGGGCTGTTTTATTCGTTTGAGAAGGTGAATGCAGAGTGCAGTGACAGCCGGAGCTGACATTACACACATTTTCCTATCTGAAAGTTGCAGAGAGCAAGTCTAACCACAAGTCTGCAAAAAGTATAGGGTGTTTTTCTCTCTCTTTCTCTCTGTCGAAGCTACTAACATCATCAGTGGATTATTGTAGGCTGCCAGTGCTTCTGTTTCTTCGATGCTAGCTTCGAAGTTCTAAACTAGTATTTTAACATTTGAAGCAGGGTGATTTAGAAACGAAAAGAAATACTACCAGAGTTAGACTTTAAATCTAAAATAAATCCAATCAGTTTCCACAATCCAACAATGTTTTACTGGGAAAAGCGTTGCCTTTTGCATACCAATAATGTCTGATTCATATATGTTCAGTGTCTGTAAATAATTATCTACCCAATGTTTATCTTCAGATATGTCACCAGAGCATCAGGAAGGCGTCCTGATATTTCCTCTCTTAAGCTATTTTTCAACGTGAATATTGCCAACAAAAATAGGAACGATAAAAAATAACCAACTTGATCACCTGAAATCGCAGATGTTGGTAAAGTATATAATACATAGTCAAATTTCTAATGTTAATAACAGATTCCCCACATAACCTTTTACTTATGACTTGTTAAAAATCAAAATCTGTTATAAAATTATGAGGAAAGGAGTGCCTTAAAGGGACATTGCCTTCCTCAAAAATGTGCGGCAATTTTCTCTTCCTTTGTTTACATAAATCGGGATTGGAACGAGCTGAAGTGCTCTTTCAAAGCGTCGGCACACACGAATGGGCCGAATGGCCACCTTCTGTGCTACATGATTCTGTGATACATCAACACCCATTGTCAGCCTTGGTGCACTGAGAAAGCACCTCCCTCCCAAATAAAAAATTGATAAAGAAGTAGAGCTTCGCTCTGCATTTAACTCAATCGGTCACGTCCAAAAGGGGGCGGGATTTCATACCCCACCACTGACATCTCACATTGATGAACACAAGCATTTAAATATACTTTTACAGAATGTTTAATTTGTAGCCGTTTAACTTGACAGCAGAGAATCTCCATTTTCGAGTCAAATTGTCCAATTATATTTCTTTTTTTTTTACATTTTCATTGACTATACCTATATTTTACAAACCAGCTAAGTAACATGTTTTAAAAGATTCTGCACGGATTTATTTAATTTCATTTGCAAATGCAAGTTAATTCTTGCGTTACAGTAAGTGCAAGCACAACTTTAACATTATCATTGGGCATTTTTGTGGCTGTGAATGTATTGAATTATCCAGAATCAAATTTTGGAGATCTTGGCCATAATTTTGACATTTTGCCAAGCAAAAATAATTTCTTTGGCATTAAAACTTGTTTTGATTTTTTAGCACATCATATTTTCCAATATGGATGTTTTAATAGTCTTAATACTCAAAATAGAATTTTGACAAAGTGCATTCAAAGTAATTATGGAATATTATCTATTTTTCTTTTAATTTATTATCAATTTTCTAGCACACTACTGCTTCCTAGATTCCTGATAAAATGTATATCTTCCCTACATGCTTCATTACTAGAACTAAATTTGTATACTTAAGATAAATTATAAGATAATGTGATATTCCAATGTTAGCAAAAAATATCAGGATGATTATAAAGTACTTTATATTCACACAAAATTTCCACTAACATTAGAAAAAAGACTTGCATTTACATAGCACCTTTCACAACAACATGACATCCCAAAGTGCTATACAGCCAATTAATTACTTTCTGAAATGTAATTACTTTTGTAACGTAGAATAAATGGCAGCCAAATTGCACACAGCAAACTCCCAAAACAGCATTGTGATAATGACCAGATAATCTGTTTCTGTGATGTTGATTGAAGAATAAATATTGATCAGCACACCAGGAATAACTCCTCTACTCTTCTTCAAAATAGTGCCATGGGATCTTTTACATCCACCTCAGAACGCAGGCAAGGTCTCATTTTAACATCTCATCTGAAAGATGACAGCTCCAACACTCCCTCAATAATGTACCGGAGCATCATTTGTGCTTAAGTTTCTGGATTGGGACTTGCACCCACAACCATCTGACTCAAAGGCAAGAGTGCTATCAACTGAAAGGAAGTATTTTAACCCAATGTTGACAGTTGATAGGATTCAAACAGTAGAACAAAAGGGGATTCCAGGATTTAGGTCAATTGATAAACCAATTTAGAGAGTGCTGAACTAAGATAGACGAACCAGAGGGCACAGTTATAAAGTCAAACATCAAGCTGAGCTTAGCATAAGGAACAACTGCATGACGAGTCATTAACTTATGGAATAGTCTGCCACCTAGTGTGGACAATACTGACTTAATTTAAGCATTCAAAAGAGAGAAAAAATGGTCACTTCTTGATTCAGTGAGCAGCAGAAAATGTTGGTTTTGAGGCAGTAAAGAGATTTGGAGAAAAAAGCCTGGAGAATAGAATTAACTGAATAGAATGGGTCAGCTTTTGTTTCAATCTTATGTTTTCTCTCTTGTTTTTGTTTTACTAATGAGGCTATGTGATACAGACCTCTCTGCAAGGTTGCCTTTTTTTTCCTCACTTGCTTTGAGCTTCAATTTTAACAAAAGTTACTTGCATATTTTGCGAAAGAGCAATAGGCTCTTTTTTTCAATATTCTTTTTCCTGTGGCTCTGAGAAAAACTTGTTGCTATGTTTTTGAAAGCTTACATCATGCCAGTAGATGTTGTTAATTGGCTAATTTTAATTTAAACCAAAGACTTCTGTAAAACATCTCAATTGTGGCACAAATTTATTCTAATGATGATTTGGCACAATAATATCATCAAATACATTTTTAGGTCAACAACAGTAACTTCCACATTGATAATTCATTTATTTTTGGTCGATTACCTAAGTGTCTGATCATGGTTGTGTGTAAATGTGTACTTAATATCGACATCCACATGTTGGCTTTAGAGAGTCATTCTTTGTTCTGGAATATAACAATTTTATGATACGTTTGTACTTTGCTTCAGATTAATTGTTGCCTTCCCATTCACTGAGTTCTTGTTTCCAATCAATGAATTTCATCACAACTACTGTAAACATAGTGCTTAAAGCAATATATTGACTAAGAGTAATCCAAATGCAAAATACTGGAGATGCTGGAAATCTGAAATAAAAAAGGAAAATGCTGGAAATATTCAGCAGGTCTTGCAGATCTATGGAGAAAGAAATAGAAAGTTAATGTTTCGAGTTGATGACCTTTCATCATAACTTGAAAATGTTAGCCATCTAACAGGTTTTAAGCTAGTACAGAGGCAGGGAAAATGGGACAGGAGGAAAGAACAAAGGGAGGGTCTGTGATAGGGTGGAAGGCAGGAGAGATTTAATGACAAAAGGGATAATGGTGCAAGGCAAAAGGGGTGACAAAGGGACAAGAAAAGAAAAAAAGATGGAATAAAAACAAGAAATACTGGAAATACTCAGCAGGTCTGGCAGCATCTGTGGAGAGAGAAGTAGAGTTAACGTTTCAGGTCAGTGACCCTTCATCAGAACTTAAAAGATGAGTCTCGAGGAGGTGTAAATGGCAACGACAGAACTATTACTTGAACTGCTATCCAATAAAATGGGGGCGATGGTTATCATTTGAAATTGTTGAACTCACTGTTGAGTCTGGAAGGTGGTAAAACGCCTGACTGAAAGACTAAGTGCTGTTCCTCGAGGTTGCATTGAGCTTTATTGGAACAGTGCATGAAGCCGAGGAGAGAGGAGTCAGATTGGAGTGCAGAGAAATAAAATGACTCGCGAATGGAAGTCCAGGGGCACGCTTGCAGACTGAACTGAGGCATTCAGAAAAGCAATCACCCAATCTGCGTTTGGTCTCTCGAATGTAGAGGAGACTGCATCATGAGCAGAAAGTACAGTATACTAAATTGAAAGAAGTACAAGTAAATCGCAACTTCAGCTGGAAGGAGTGTTTGGGGTCCTGGACAGTAGCAGATAAAAGGGCAGGTGCTGCAAGAGCACGTGATGTGGGAAGAAGACCGGGTTTGGAGTTGATGGAAGCGTGGGCCAGGGTGTTTCAGAGGGAACGGTCTCTTCAAAATGCTGGAAGGAGAGGGGAGGGTCAGTAATAAAATTCGTTTTAAAGTATAAGCTCTGCTGAGTAAGTAGCACTCCTCCCTTTCAGTCACAAGGCTGTAGGTTCTGAGGATAGATCCAGGATTTGAACTTTTGATTTAAGCTGCCACTTCAGTGTAGTACTGAGTGGCTGCATTGTCAAAGGAGTCATGGGGAATATTAAACGGAGACTCCATCTGTTTAGATTGGCACAAAAGATTTCATTGCACTATCCAAAGAGGGGCAAGAAAGTTTTCCCAATAAAAACAAGAAATGCTGGAAATACTCAGCAGGTCTGGGAGCATCTGTGGAGAGAGAGGCAGAGTTAACGTTTCAGGTCAGTGACCCTTCTTCAGAACTAGCAAATATTAGAAATGTAAAAGGTTATAAGAAAGTAAAGCGGGGGTGGGGCAAGAGATAACAAAGGAGAAGGTATAAATAGGACAAGGCCACAGAATAGCTGACCAGAAGGTCGTGGAGCAAAGGCAAACAATGTGTTAATGGTGTGTTGAAAGACAGATAGGGTGTTAATGGACTGCAAATTGAACAGCCGCAAGTACAAACATGAAAAAAACAGTGAGTAAGCAAACTGAACAAACTAAGATGAAATAAAATAAAATAAACACAAAAAATATTTTTATAAAACGAAAAAGAAAAAAATAACTGAAAATAAAAGTAAAATGGGAGACCCATCATGTTCTGAAATTATTGAACTCAGTGTTCAGTCCAGCAGGCTGCAGTGTGCCTAAATGGTAAATGAGATGCTGTTCCTCGAGCTTGCGATGATTGTTCACTGGAACACTGCAGCAATCCCAGGACAGAGATGCGAGCATGCGAGCAGGGGGGAGTGTTGAAATGGCAAGCAACCGGAAGCTCGGGGTCCTGCTTGCGGACTGAGTGGAGGTGTTCCGCAAAGCGGTCATCCAGTCTGCATTTAGTCTCCCCAATGTAGAGGAGACCACATTGTGAGCAGCGAATACAGTATACTACATTGAAAGAAGTACAAGTAAATCGCTGCTTCACCTGAAAGGAGTGTTTGGAGCCTGGGATAGTGAGGAGAGAGGAGGTAAATGGGCAGGTATTACACCTCCTGCGATTGCAGTGGAAGATGCCATGGGAAGGGGACGAGGTGGTGGGGTTAATGGAGGAGTGGACCAGGGTGTCACGGAGGGAACGATCCCTTCGGAATGCTGACAGGGGAAGGGAGGGGAAGATGAGTTTGGTAGTGGCATCATGCTGGAGGTGGCGGAAATGGCGGAGGATGATCCTTTGGATATGGAGGCTGATGGGGTGCGTGGTTCTGGGAGGGAGGGAAGGGGTGAGAGTAGAGGTGCGGGAAATGGGCCGGACACGGTTGAGGGCCCTGTCAACCACAGTGGGGGGAATCCTCGGTTGAGGAAAAAGGAAGAAAAAGGAGAGTAACAGGGTCGTTGTTATGGGGGACTTTAACTTTCCAAATATCGACTGGAAATACTATAGTTCGAGTACTTTAGATGGGTCAGTTTTTGTCCAGTGTGTGCAGGAGGGTTTTCTGACACAGTATGTAGACAGGCCAACCAGGGGCGATGCCACATTGGATTTGGTACTGGGTAATGAACCCGGCCAGGTGTTAGATTTAGATGTAGGTGAGCACTTTGGTGATAGTGATCACAATTCGGTTAGGTTTACCTTAGCGATGGGCAGGGACAGGTACATACCGCAGGGCAAAAATTATAGCTGGGGGAAAGGAAATTATGATGCGATTAGGCAAGATTTAGGATGCGTAGGATGGGGATGGAAACTGCAGGGGATGGGAACAATCGAAATGTGGAGCTTATTCAAGGAGCAGCTACTGCGTGTCCTTGATAAGTATGTACCTGTGAGGCAGGGAGGAAGTTGTCGAGCGAGGGAGCCGTGGTTTGCTAAAGAAGTTGAAGCGCTTGTCAAGAGGAAGAAGAAGGCTTATGTTAGGATGAGACATGAAGGCTCAGTTAGGGCGCTTGAGAGTTACAAGCTAGCCAGGAAGGATCTAAAGGGAGAGCTAAGAAGAGCAAGGAGAGGACACGAGAAGTCATTGGCGGATAGGATCAGGGAAAACCCTAAGGCTTTCTACAGGTATATCAGGAATAAAAGAATGACTAGAGTTAGATTAGGGCCAATCAAGGATAGTAGTGGGAAGTTGTGTGTGGAATCAGAGGAGATAGGGGAAGTGTTAAATGAATATTTTGCGTCAGTATTTACAGTAGAGAAAGAAAATGTTGTTGAGGAGAATACTGAGATTCAGGCTACTAGGCTAGATGGGATTGAGGTTCACAAGGAGGAGGTGTTATCAATTTTGGAAAGTGTGAAAATAGATAAGTCCCCTGGGCCAGATGGGATTTATCCTAGGATTCTCTGGGAAGCTAGGGAGGAGATTGCAGAGCCTTTGTCCTTGATCTTTATGCCGTCATTGTCGACAGGAATAGTGCCGGAAGACTGGAGGATAGCAAATGTTGTCCCCTTGTTCAAGAAGGGGAGTAGAGACAGCCCTGGTAATTATAGACCTGTGAGCCTTACTTCGGTTGTGGGTAAAATGTTGGAAAAGGTTATAAGAGACAGGATTTATAATCATCTTGAAAAGAATAAATTCATTAGCGATAGTCAGCACGGTTTTGTGACGGGTAGGTCGTGCCTCACAAACCTTATTGAGTTTTTCGAGCAGGTGACCAAACAGGTGGATGAGGGTAAAGCAGTGGATGTGGTGTATATGGATTTCAGTAAGGCGTTTGATAAGGTTCCCCATGGTAGGCTATTGCAGAAAATACAGAAGTATGGGGTTGAAGGTGATTTAGAGCTTTGGATCAGAAATTGGCTAGCTGAAAGAAGACAGAGGGTGGTGGTTGATGGCAAATGTCCATCCTGGAGTTTAGTTACTAGTGGTGTACCGCAAGGATCTGTTTTGGGGCCATTGCTGTTTGTCATTTTTATAAATGACCTGGAAGAGGGTGTAGAAGGGTGGGTTAGTAAATTTGCGGATGACACTAAGGTCGGTGGAGTTGTGGATAGTGCCGAAGGATGTTGTAGGGTACAGAGGGACATAGATAGGCTGCAGAGCTGGGCTGAGAGATGGCAAATGGAGTTTAATGCGGAAAAGTGCGAGGTGATTCACTTTGGAAGGAGTAACAGGAATGCAGAGTACTAGGCTAATGGGAAGATTCTTAGTAGTGTAGATGAACAGAGAGATCTTGGTGTCCAGGTGCATAAATCCCTGAAGGTTGCTACCCAGGTTAATAGGGCTGTTAAGAAGGCATATGGTGTGTTAGCTTTTATTAGTAGGGGGATCGAGTTTCGGAGCCACGAGGTCATGCTGCAGCTGTACAAAACTCTGGTGAGACCGCACCTGGAGTATTGCGTGCAGTTCTGGTCACCGCATTATAGGAAGGATGTGGAAGCTTTGGAAAGGGTGCAGAGGAGAATTACTAGGATGTTGCCTGGTATGGAGGGAAGGTCTTACGAGGAAAGGCTGAGGGACTTGAGGTTGTTTTCGTTGGAGAGAAGGAGGAGGAGAGGTGACTTAATAGAGACATATAAGATAATCAGAGGGTTAGATAGGGTGGATAGTGAGAGTCTTTTTCCTCGGATGGTGATGGCAAACACGAGGGGACATAGCTTTAAGTTGAGGGGTGATAGATATAGGACAGATGTCAGAGGTAGTTTCTTTACTCAGAGTAGTAGGGGCGTGGAACGCCCTGCCTGCAACAGTAGTAGACTCGCCAACTTTAAAGGGCATTTAAGTGGTCATTGGATAGACATATGGATGAAAATGGAATAGTGTAGGTCAGATGGTTTCACAGGTCGGCGCAACATCGAGGGCCGAAGGGCCTGTACTGCGCTGTAATGTTCTAATTCTAATATCAGAAAGTTGGGGGGGGGGGGCAGTGGGGGGGAGGGCATGGTTTTGTGCATAAATTGGTTGCCAGATCTGCCTGCTCAACAGTGAATACACTTCAATAGTCTCTAATTAACTGTGAAGCAATTTGGATGTCCTGAGGATGTGAGAAAGATTACATGAATGTAAGTCCTTTCTTTTAAAAGAATCATGATTAAATATTGACTTTAATGGATGAAACAGGCTATTTCTTTGTTGTTCATTGGTGGCATGAGAATTTGAAAGGTAAGCAAATAAAAATGTACTTGTGGTGGAACAGCATAACAGAAGGTGCAAGTTATGAAAATATAAATTCTAAAACTACAATAATGAACTTGACAAAAGCAAAGATCTGATGAAATGTCATCGACCGGAGACATTAACTCTGTTTCTCTCTCCATAGATGCTGCCTGAGCTGCTGAGTATTTTCAGCACTTTTTGTTTTTATTTAATACTTACTTTTACTCTTATTAACAAACTTATATGCATCTAACCTTTATCTATGATTTCCTCTAGTTTGCAGGAACTGACCATAAACCAATTTGTCTCCAAGCCATGTCAACAACAACAAATTGTATTTATATAGTGCCTAAATCATAATAAAACATCCCAAGGCGCTTTACAGTTAAACAAAATTTAACATCGAGCCACCGAAGGAGATATTAGGGCAGATGACCAAAGGTTTGGTCAAAGTGGTAGGTTTTAAGGAGCACCTTAAAGGAAGAAAGTGAGATAGAGAGTTGGAGAGGTTTAGGGAAAGAATCCCAAAGTTTAGGGCTTTGGCAGCTGAAGGCACATTTGCCAATGGTGAAGCGATTAAAATCGGAGATACTCAAGAGGCCAGAATTGGAGGAGTGCAGATATCTTGGAGGATTGTAGGGCTGGAGGAAATTAGAGATATGGAGGACAAGGCCATGGAGGGACTTGAAAATAAGGATGAGAACTTTAAAATCGGGGCATTGCTTAACTGGGATCCAACATAGATTAGTGAGCACGGGGGTGATAGGTGAACTGAACTTGGTGCAAGTTAGGACATGGACAGCAGAGTCATAGAGTCATTTACGGCACAGAAGGAGGCCATTTGGCCCATTGAGTCCATGCCGGCTCTCTACGGAGCTATGCAGTCAGTTCCACTCCCCAGCTCAATCTTGGATGAGCTCAAGTCACAGAAAGGAGGAAAGAAATACTTGCATTTCTATAGCACCTTTAATGACCTCAGGGCATCCCAAAGCACTTTATAGCAATTGTAGTAATTTTGAAGTGTAGTCACTGTAGGAATGGCTTGTTAGGTGAATTGCAATAATTCACTGAGTAGTGAATGAGATGCCTTGTACTCAGTTCCATGCCACATAGTTAATACCAAATCATTGAAGAGCATTGAAAAATCAAAATTCTTATTGTCATTTTATTTTGGTGCAGACATGCTCCATTTTCTTTTCTATAAGCCCTCATTTATTTAGGTTGGTTTCTGCTTATTCCCAGGCTGTGCTGTCAACAAGTCTGAATTAATTTGTTGTTGAAACATACTGGCTATAGAGGTTTCCATTGACAAAGTTGCAGTAATATGCTACAACTGTCATTCCTTCAGCATGAACATCATCACATGTAGCGACATGGAGTGCACTGGCGGTCAGAGTTGTTACGACCAGGTGAGAAAGGGGTCTCAGGCTCCCCTCTTGCCCCTTTCCTGGTTTGGCCATAACAGGGTTTATCTTTTAAAGCACAGTGATTTTAGCTTACCACCCCCCCCTCACTATACTCTAATTGTAATTGCAAATGAACCAATCAGACAGGTTTTCTTAGGTTTAATTAAGAAAGATGTAAGTTTATTAGCCTTATCACTCTAACCCAGTTAAAATTACTAAAATATGTGACACAACCATGCTCACATGCATACGAGAGGCACACACACACAAATATATCCAGAGGGGAAGAAAGAATTTGGGGGGGGGGGGGGCGGGTGGTGGTTTGAAGTAGAGTTGGCAATAAATGGAATACAGGTACTGTCTTTTGTGTTCTTGATGTGATGTCCTTGATTGAAGTTAAGGTCTTGAAGGTCTCGCTGGAATGTGGAGCACAATTTCAGACATGCTTCTCTGGTACCAGAAGACCGAAGATGTGCTTTCTCTGTAGTCTTGCCATTTATGCTGCCACTGTGGGTTCCTTGGGACTTTGCTGGAGAGAGAGACAGAGAGAAAGAGAGAGAGACTTTTCTTCTGCTAGTCTAGTTGCAGTCTTTTTCCTTTCTGTGGCACAATTCCAAAAGTCCCAGTCTTACCAGCAAGTAGGTCATGTGGCCATCTCTGTTTGAAACAGCAACTTCTGGGAGCGTTGTTGGATTTCAGAGCCTCCCAGACATACTGGTGGGGGGGTGGGGTGTTGTCTCTTACAAAGTCAAAATCTGTCGATGTCTTTTGATCATCACTATTGTTCAGACCAATCTTGTTAATTGAATCAAGGAGCACCCCCATTGGCTTTCCATTCATGTCTCTCAGAATGCAAATGCGCATCCATGTTTTCAGCTGCTCAGTTCTTTTTTTTAAGCAAGTTCTTTGCAATGTCCAGTAAAAAGTTTCAAGTAGTTACACATGTGGCAAAATTAATATGTTTCCTTTTGGCAGGTGTGATTTCCATCACGGAGTTAACACTGAAAGTCACCTTTGACACAACAGGGGACAGAAACAATCAAACCTTGTCTCAAAATGAAGACTGAGTTATACATACTATAATCTGATATTGGGGTTTAAACAAAGGCTCTTTGAGGTTCATTTTGAGAGATGGACTTCATAGCATTAGAACAGTAGACCGTGGCCACCATAATTGCAATGTTACAGCCACTTGGTCAAAAGTAGGACCGTGAAGGGGTGGGGGTCCGATCACTGGAGGGGGAGAGCCAGAGCAGCAGTGACCCAGACTAGTTTTGTGGAACCTGGAGAAGCGATCCTGCTTCTCTTGAGCCCACAGACATAAAAAAGAACTTATTTTTCCACTGGGACAAGAGCTGATGCAGTCAGAAAACTCATGGCGCATGTCCTGCCCAATTCAGTCCAAAAGTGGCTATCAGGCCCCATGCACGACATAGGACCTTGATTAGCAATTTAAATAGGCCTAATTCCTGTATCAGGGTAGTCGAGTTCTGCTCTCTCCATCAGCCAGTAGACCCAGGGGAATGTTAATTGTGATTAGAATCATAATCTAACCCTATACTGTACAGTATTTTACAAGCCTGCAAGAGGAGTAATATTTTACAGCTGGATTTACTGGTTGTCAGGGATCAACTGGACTCACCTCTCTATCAAATCAATTTGAACATCTTGAAAGTTGGTCCACAGTTGCTCTATTATGATTTGACCTATCCACAATGGGTCAAGCATTTCCTTCCAGTCTCATGGGGTAGAACTTAATCAGGATAAATGTAGAGTAACATTTGTATAAAAGGCAACATGACTTTGATTGGGTACATAAGAGTTCAACCAGAATGATTTACTTCTGGTCTCATTTTGAATGCCAAGAATGATTTTTAACAGCATGTATTGCAATTTTTTTTTACCAAGAATAACAAGTCAACACTCCAATGTTTTGTGTCAATTGTGGCACCCACTGGATTATTATTTTACTGCTTTTAAATCACATGGGCACTTCATAAATAATTCTTATAGTAAATCCTGACATAATTTGGATAACATTCTGGCTTTTGGGGGGACCTATTTACATTTTTAACTTTCCAAGAAGGTGCCCAACTTCTTATTTCACTGTTAACCATAATCTAAATTGAAAAAGCCAGAAAAAGAAAACGGAATATAGAAAAAAGAGAAATCAGGATTTTAGTTTCTGCTAGTATGTTACTATTGCACTCAATCCTTATTTCATTCATTTACTAGTGGATCTCCCATGGAGCTGCTCCTAGTTAGTCAGAGGATATATGCTGATTTATAAAAGACATGTCAGTGTATTAGCCTGCTACTGGACTTGATGCGTCCATTTAAAACAAAGGAACAATTGTATTTATATAGCACCTTTCATGACCTCAATATGTTCACAATAAAGTTCTTTTGAAGTGCAGTCACTTATTTTGTAGGCACATATGGTAGGCAATTTATACATGACAAGATCGCACAAACAGTAATGAGGCGAATGACAGGTAATCTGTTTTTCGCACTTTTCAGTGAAGGGTAAATAACATTGGGAGAACTAACATTGGGAGAACTAACATTGGGAGAACTCCCTACACTTCTTCAAAAAAGTGCCATGGAATCTTTTGCATCTCCCTGAACAGGCAGACAAGGCCTTGGTTTAATTATCTCAGTGAAAAGACAGAACATCTGACAACTGAGCAGACTTTTAGTGCTGCATTGCACAACCTAGTTCATGTGCTCAGGTGCTGGAGTGGAACACACTTGAAAAACACACACAAATAAACCTCCCATGTTGCTTATAGTAAGACAGAGAATGTGGTGTTTTATAAGGACAGGAAAATTATACCATGTAAAATAAAATGTTAGTATGTTGCCCTGTAAGGCAAGGAGGTGAAATTGCTGTGAATTCTTGAAATTAGTGTTAGGATCAGTTATGGGTCTAGACCTTGTCTTCGTTTGATTGACAGGTCAAGTAAGAAGGTGGGTGACATTGTGGAACTAGAGTGTTGTTGGAGGATGGAAGCTGAAACACAGAGCACTTTAAGATTGTTTTTCATGTGTAAAGAAGAGAGCTGACTTTGGGAGTTAAAGGGCAAGATTTTAATTCACTCAAAACCCATTCACTTACACAGAGTTAAAATTTGGCCTTAAAATCAGTTCTGATGAAAGGTCACTGACCTGAAATGTTAACTCTGCTTCTCTCTCCACAGATGCTACCAGACCTGCTGAGTATTTCCAGAACTTTTTGTTTTTATTTCAGATTTCCAGCATCTGCAGTATTTGGCTTTTATTATTATAGTTAAAATTTGGCCTTTTAGTTCTCATAATTGTAAGAATCAAACAGTTTAAATGTTTCTACATTTACATCTAGGCCCCAAAGTTCCTCAGGTGTTCTCCCAGCCTCCTGCTGCAAGGTCTCCACCATTTCTTTGTGGATTTTAAATGTCCCACCTGAATTACAATGGGAGACCAGAAGAACCGTGTAGACTTTCATGATCCTGTATCCAAATTAAGGTTTGTAATATGAAGAGACATTTAAAAAATTACACATTACACACTTAAATGAATAACCTTAACTGTAAAGTTGTCTGTTGCGTCTTTGAGCACCTTGATTTTACTTGAAGGTGCTGTGTGAGTGTAAAATAACACCCAATCCTTTTACTCCATTGGTAAAAGTATTAGCGAACATCTTTTTAAAGTAACATTTGGTTTTAGGTTGAGATGCTTCTTTATCTCTACAATCAAGACATAGTGGCAAAAGCTTTGAGATCTTCTATTTTAATTTTTTTTTGCCCCAGAAAAATTAATAAACCTAGTAACATGGCCCTAGCCAATTGTATTTGCAGATAGTGGTAACTAAGTCTATCGAATGAACTGCATTGCTTTTGTTTCCAACTCCACCCCCCCCCCCACCACCCCCACCCCCACCCCCAACCCAGCGGGGGCATCCTTCTTGTGGAAGCCTCAAAACTGAGCTCATCCCAAACCTTATTTCTTCTGCATAGCACTGTTTGCCAGTTGAGTTATTCATATAATAAGGAGGATTATGATGCCTTACTGAAGCTATTTGCAAATATTCTTATTCTCCTGGAAACAATTTCTGGTCTTTCTAGTCAGATTTATTAGTAATTGAGCATGCAGTCAGACTCAGCATATTTGTTGAATTATAATATGCAAGAGTACTTTATAGTCAAATCAAAACAGTATTCACTAAGCAAAAGACCTTCTTAGCATTAGCTGATGCTATTATAACTGTGTCTGGCATCCGAACAAGCATTATGCTTTGCAAGACCTCACGCGGCCCCTTCAACTTTTAATCAGCAAATCTAGTATTTCCATATGCAATTGCCAAAGCTTTTTGAACAAGTTAATCAGATCTGAAATCTGAGTACTGCAGAATTATACTATGCAAACAGAATCAATGTGTGTTTCTGTAAGTCATTTAAGCCACTTTCATAGTGTTCTTTAACCACCAGGTCCCAAAGTCTGATTTTCTGCAGCCAGCAGTCAGATAAAGGTTTTGTTAGAATGGTGGCCAGAAAGATCCATATAGTATTGTAGTATAGTGGTGACTTCACCTTTAAGAAACCGTACCTTTAAGAGACCAGGCCACTGATGCAACTGATGACATCATCAGACATATATAAGGATGAGACACCGTTTTGAGAGACATACTCAGCACATGGCTTACAGAGAGCACATATACATCAGCGAGGAAAAGACCTGGACCTGAGATCATGCAATGTAGATAAGTAAGACAATGAATAGTGTTTATGTTCAATCTAAATATAAAGCCTGCGGTTATCATTTAAGAAGACTTAAAAACAGAGCATAACACTACACAATTTTTCCCCAGATCTTAGTACCTGCCAGTCTAACTATACCAAGTAAATACACATCACTGGCAGCTGTGTGCTTTCGTTATGTCCCTTAATGATCTCAAACGGATGATGTGGCATCATCATTATCCCCCCCACAATTTTTCCCATCCCATGTACATTTTTCATTTTGTGATGTTGCTCGCTTTTAATGTACTTTTAATACACTTACACTGTGGATTCGCAGCAGCCAATTTATCATGGTTACTTTGTGGTTGTGCTTCCCCTTTCATGCCAGTTCAGAGTGGAGGGGGAAGAGACTGGTGGTGTGGCTTTTGGGCTGCTTTCCCAAGATCTAGTTTATAATATAATCATCCCTTTAAACACTACTGAAATCTCCTACAAAGGCTCAGAGTGAATTTTCCAATGATCCATATAAACGGGAAGGTCAGATTTGATGCCCAATCTGTCCTGTGTTTGTTGATCTCACCCAGAGTGTAATTAAAGACACTAGAAATGGTCCCAGAATCCCGGAGTTTGATGAAATTGCATTTCAACTGTTATACAGTCTGTTCGAATCATATGAATCTATTGTAGCATTTATTGTTTTCTCAGAGTTGCTAAATATTTCTGGGAGATTGTTTCAGAAGGAAAATCAAATGTTTACTTTCTTCTTGTGAATAAATCTGGAAAATTTAATTAACATTGTATTGTTAGAAGTAGATTGTTTTCAGCTGTAATACCTGCAGAAGAACAATTATAAAGAGCATTTTTATGGCACTATCTAAATGTCTCTAAATAATTTCAAGTGCCTAAAACAAATTCACATTCATTACAAGGTGCATGAATTGAACTGTATAGGTAATATGGATTTCATAAAATATATTGGCTGGAGGCGATTATGTGTCAGTTAGAACCCTAAGAGATAAACAACTTATTTCTGAATATAATTCTCTTCCACCAATGCTTTGTGCCTGTCACGTGTTTACAAATTCAACGTAAAGAGATTTGGGAAGAATCCTCAGTGAAAACATTGGGAGTTATTTTGATTTTTGGCCCGCCAACAGATGAGGCATGTTGGCCAGCCTTCCAGTTTAGCAGCACAGAGGCCCCCACGATTTTGAGGTGCTGGTCTCGTAAATATGGCAGAGGAGCTGCAGGGTGCTAAACAGGCATCCCGGTGCAGCTCAACAGATTGCGGTGTCTAGAGTAGGTAACTAGCAAGGCAAGTTGCGTGAGGGGAGGTCACGATCGCAGAGGGTGAGGGTCCCGGGACTGCAATAACCTCAATTAATTTTAAGGGTCCCAGAGGCGGCACAGTGGCGCAGTGGTTAGCACCGCAGCCTCACAGCTCCAGCGACCCGGGTTCAATTCTGGGTACTGCCTGTGTGGAGTTTGCAAGTTCTCCCTGTGTCTGCGTGGGTTTTCTCCGGGTGCTCCGGTTTCCTCCCACAAGCCAAAAGACTTGCAGGTTGGTAGGTAAATTGGCCATTATAAATTACCCCTAGTATAGGTAGTTGGTAGGGAAATATAGGGGCGGGTGGGGATGTGGTAGGAATATGGGATTAGTGTAGGATTAGTATAAATGGGTGGTTGATGGTCGGCACAGACTCGGTGGCCGAAGGGCCTGTTTCAGTGCTGTATCTCTAAACATAAACATAAACTAAACAGAGCAATCCTGCTTCTCTAGGGCCCACAAACGTAATTCCATACTTACCGTTAGTAGTCCTCTTCTGTTTCATTGCTTGTGGAGCTGTGCTGGCTCCAACCAGCTCTGACCTAAAATTCCAATCTGTGTTCTGTTTACATCAGTGGACCCCGATTACCATATTAAAAAGGTCCTATCATCTGAATCTGCTGTTGATAGGCCCCTTTCAAAATAGAGTTGGTCTTATCGCTGGAATTAAGGGAACAATAAGGATATTGACCCCATTTTGAAATCATTACTGATCTGTCAATGCCAGGTGAAGGCTGTCAAAATCCATCCCACCATCTTTAGGGACAATTACAGGGATTGCAGTAGTATACTAGACAAAATGCCAATGGTGATGAGCCACGTTCCTCTGAGGTTATTTGAGAGCTGACACTGTGGAGGAAGGAGGCCCAGCAGTTAAAATTATCTTTGCCATAAGAAAATACAGACAGAAAGCAGCAGACTTGTTTAGAAAATGAGTGTGATGTGAAATTAACTGCAAGCAAGAATAGGATCTTGATTATTATACCCTGCAATGGAACAATCATCCAACTCAAGGGCTTCCTGGGTTACCTTGGTAACAAACTGCAATGTCAACACTCAGTCCCCTGAAGAACAGCAAATATGAGAAGGTCATTTTCATAGCCACAATTTGCAAGGCTATCCAATCTACTTGTAGTTGATTTGCATGACTTAGGTGAATAATTCTTTTATCTCAGATATACAATCACTCTTGACATGTTTGCATCTTTAATGTGTTTGCTTCATCTTCACTACATATTAGCATTTTAATTTGCAACAGTATTTTGTTGTTAATTCAGATAGTTATTCTCATGGCAATTCATTTCCAAGTAAGAATATGTTTGCATTCAATCATTTCACATCTCTTGGTCTCTCCAAATCATGTGATGGTAGCAGCCGCATGGGAGAAGGGCTGCCCTACTTTGACTGTTTCATATCATTCACATGATAAGGGAATTAATGAAATTCTCCATTTATAGTCAGAGCATATTTAAAGCTGTCACTAAAATTGTTTTCAGTTATGAATGCTGCAGATGGTGAGGATTTGACTGTATAGCTCTCAGGAGCCATTCTAAAAGCGGTTCATTGTAGCTCAAAGCTGTTATTGCTAAAGGTGTTATCATTTTTTAAATGGCTCAATCTTTGATGCCAAGTCACTGACTATCAAGTGCGTTAAAAAAACACTGCTGGTGACTTTAATTATTTAGTCTTAGTTTAATTAATTTATGGTATAAAATATTTATCCTGATAAGTAATGGAACATGTATATGAGTTGGATAGTAGTTTATTTAATATATTGGGAACTAACTTGTTACTGGCAGACCAAAAGCCACACTGCTTTCCATTAATTATTTATTTGTTCATGGGATGTCAGCACCACTGGCAAGGCCAGCAATTATTGCAAATCCCTAATTGCCCTTGAGAAGGTGGTGGCAAGCCGCCTTCTTGAGCCGCTGCAGTCCCTGTGGTGTAGGTACACCCGCAGTGCAGCTAGGAAGGGACTTCCAAGATTTTGATCCAGCAATGGTGAAGGAACAACAATATATTTCCAAGTCAGGATGGTGTGCGTCTTTGAGGGGAACTTGCAGGTGGTGGTGTTCTCATGTGGCTGCTGCCCTTGTTCTTCTAGACATTCTTCAATAGAATATTAAGCTAGCGCCACTGCTTCAAAGTTGTATGGGACATGGAAATAGGTAAACAGAAAAAGTATATTTGCCTGATAAGCATAATTTACTTTTAACATACTTTTCTTCATATTAAAATGAGTGGGAAGGGAAGCTACTGCATAACTGGCAAGCCAGTGGAAGATTCCAGAAGTTTTGTAACAAATATCAGTTGCTGCCTGTACTCTGTAAGGAAACTTCTTGGTACCATTAGCAGCAAGTGAGCATACACATTTCCTACTTCCCTTACAATGATTTCTATTTTATGAACTAACTCAACTATCATTGCACTAAAACAATCCGTGAACCATTTTATTCTTCTTAAGTTTCATATTTAGTATCAATCCCCCACATCCGGAATAATTACAGTAATTAGTGTGCAAAATAAATGAACTGTTGCAAGTTGGAAAATTGAGATGGTGTGTTTCTACATTCAGGAACGTAGATTGCTATTTTTTAATGATTTCCTGCCACATTTGTATAATTTGATTAGAGGTCGCACTGTATGAAAACAAAAACCATCTGTTATTCTGATTTAAAAGTTACCACTATACTGAAAATACTGAATAAATTATGTGAATGAATATATGTTTTCTGAAGTTTTATTATCGCCTGCACAGACAATTGCCTCATGGCAATTAATTTACTGTTTTTTTTAAAATGAGGGAACAATTCCCTTTTCAGCTTTCCAGCAACTTAGCAAACAGCAGGGAGGTAACTCACTCCGAGGTGCCCAGTCGCCCCAGGTTTCCCATTGCTACAAATGGACATATAACAGCACCTGGCAATGGTTCTACTTTTGCTGTTCCTTTCCCCTGGTTTCCACTCAAGTCGTAGAAACAGCTTTGGTAGAGTTTAATAAAATTAAAGACACAGGCTTCCAGCGTCTCTGTCAGCTGGGTTTGTTGTTTTACTATCACTGAGACACTAAGGAGGTTCCTGCTATCTTTAGAACATAGAACATTACAGCGCAGTACAGGCCCTTCGGCCCTCGATGTTGCGCCGACCTGTGAATTCCCGTGACCCAAGAGCCCAAAATTTGAAATTTGCAACATGTTACAACTTGGGCAGAATTTCCTTTGAAAAATTTGGCATCCAACAGAGTGATACAGAAGCTGAGAGTTTCCTACTTTAGTATAAGTCTGAAGGATCACAGCTCCATCTCACCACTTGGTGGAATTGATAAATTTGTTTCTTTGAATGCATGTGATCTTGGCTATGTATCACGAATGTTTAATACTGAATTGATTGATCATTATGTGAGACAGTGAAATGACCAGAAGCAAACCATTGTCAATTAATTGAACCTCTTCCAATTAGCTTTCACCGTCAGTGATTGTTATGCTCCCTTATGATGTTGAGGTCTTATCGTTCTGAGTATACGGTTTACAGTTCTGCATAGCAAAGTAAACTGGAACACTGTCCCTGCCCAAAATTTCAGTCTTCACAAGTAAATTTCATTGTAATTTATAACTAAGAACATACATTCATGATATAAAAAGAATACTTGGTAGGAAGTGAGTTCACTTTGTTACTCATGAGTTTACTAATGGAATAAAGATTGTAATAAAGTTTTTACTTCCAGTATCTGCATTCAGCAACTTTGTAAGCAGTATCCTTACTTTCTCACTACCTGGTTGTCCATGTTATCACTGGCGAGATGACAGGTAATAATTTAAGGAAAATATTATGCTCCTTTTGTGTTGTTGCTGCTGCCAAGGGGCATGAATTGTGAGCTTGGAAGTGGACCAAACATTTCAACTCCATTCATCAGAGTCTTTGGATTAGAGTATCAGGATATACTTTGATTCAAACAATGCAGAAATTGTTCAAGAATCTTGGTCACAAAGTCCTGTCAGAACCCATTATTATTTGAATTGGCTTAGAAAAGTAATGAAGTTTTATTGAATTCTTTTGTTGGAAACAGTTGCATATTGCAACCAGTTTGGACACAAGCTTTTGTTTGATTATTACCAGAGGTGTTGAATAAATAGGTTTCTAACATAGGCAGGTCCCATATTCCAATGAACATAGTAAAAATATAATATAACTGCAAATCTTATGAATGAGTAATATTTTTTTCTGTTGTTTCACATAGAACTTCTTCCATATCCTACTAGTGCTGTAGATTAAAATACTTTTCTTAATAACAATTTAATTTTTAAATCATGCGAATGCTTCTATTTATAAACATTATATTAAATGTTCTGTAGAATGCGCTATTAAAGCACAATTGCATTTATGACATTGGTAGGCCTCTGGCAAATCGCTGAGGTCTATGATCCAGTCCGGTGATATCACCCAAAAATAACGAATAATGTGTTAGAGTGGGGGATTGTAATTAAGTATGTAAAATAAGAAAGTTAAAGTATGAGATATGTACTTATATTGCTTTTCTTATAGCTTAGTATTCAGATAATAACTGATAATCTACTTAAACCTATTGACAGAGGTCTATGCTGACAGTGCAAAGGACCATTGTACTTGTATCCCTGTTTCTTAAATTGTCTCTCATGTTTGTAGTATCTTGAAATTCATAAGATTTTATTATCTTTTGGATTTTACTCCATTTTCTTTCACCAAGGTGGTGTCAGATGTGGAGATTATGCAGGATTATATCCAGGTAGTTTACACCATGCTATTTCAGAAATACAGCTAAAGGTCAGCTGTACACAAACATAGCTCTAATGTAGGTTAAATTGGCTAGAGCATGGACAGTGCAAACTTCAACCAATTCTCTCTTCACATGGCACTGGGGTCCTATGAAAATCATTGGGCCTTGGTTTGCTCTTTAAATGCGCCTATCATTCAACTCGGAGCTGTGGGGTGGGTCGCTCTGGTGTCCCAGTGGTAGGCCCAAGCAAACATTACCATGGCCACAGTGACAATTTGACACTCACAGCTAAATAGATCTGCATCTTCTCAGAAGTAATGTACATTTCCCAGTTTATCATTTATAGACCAGAGGTACTAGCTAAACAATCCTGACTTTTCTAGATTCTATTTCTAGGCGATACATAACCAGAGGCAGAAGTCCCTTCTGTTTTTTGTGAAATGGATATTTAAACTCCATATAAAGAGAGATAATACAGAAATATTTTAAGGATACAACACAGGAGTGAGCCTTTTGTCCATCACAAACTGAAGTGGAAAGGTTTATGCTGTACAGAAAAAAATGCTCATTTCTGGCATGCTATCATTACAACATCCAGCCAAAATCTGTATTCACTATTCCTAACTTGGCTTTCTGATATTAATATTACAAGTGAAAAATTGGCAAGTTTTCAATTCCCCAGCACTGATATCATTCACTATGTTGGGCAAAAGATGTTGCTAACTAGAAATAAATTCAATGGGAAAAAAAACAAGGAAGCAATACCAAAGTGTTTTTTGCTCATTCACCATCTGGCATTGTTTTCATGGCTGCATAATACCAATATTAATTCAATATAATTAGGTGTCTGATCTCAGGCCAGACTGAACTTTTGATTTTGTCGCTTGTCTCCAGGCAACAGGACACATGAGATAAACATTATGGCTAGAAACATATGTGACATTTTAAAATGCCTAAAGACTGCAACAGTATACATCCCACACTATGCTGAAATTGAGGCTTTCAGGGTCATTCAGAGACTCAGCATAAATGCAGTAGGAGATTTGGTTCTAATTGGCACAGCTCAAATTTAATTAGATTGAAGCAGATAGGAAATATTGTGGCCAGAAGCCAAGATTGAGAAGTATGACTAATTTATATTGTCACTCACACAAACACATACGATGTTCTTTCAATACGAATATGTGTAATAAATACTGCTAGCTGAATATAAATAGTCTACTAGTAGGCACAGTGGAGCAGTGGTTAGCACCGCAGCCTCACAGCTCCAGGGACCCGTGTTTGATTCTGGCTACTGCCTGTGTGGAGTTTGCAAGTTTTCCCTGTGTCTGCGTGGGTTTTCGCCGGGTGCTCCGGTTTCCTCCCACATCCAAAAGACTTGCAGGTGATAGGTAAATTGGCCGTTGTAAATTGGGGATGCTCAAAAGGCCAAAATTGGAGGAGTGCAGATATCTCAGAGGGTTGTCGGGTTGGAGGAGTTGACAGAGACAGGAGGGGAGAGACCGTGGAGAGATTTGAAAACAAGGAATAGAATTTTCAAATCGAGGTGTTGCTTAACCGGGAGCCAATGTAGGTTAGCGAGGACAGGGGTAATAGGTGAACAGAACTTGGTGCGAGTTAGGACATGGGCAGCAGAATATTGGATAACCTCAAGTCACAGAAAGAAGGAAAGAAAGACTTGCATTTGTTTAGAACCTTAATGACCTCAGGACATCCCAAAGCGCTTTACAGCAACTGTAGTACTTTTGAAATAAAAACAAGAAATGCTGGAAATACTCAGCAGGTCTGGCAGAATCTGTGGAGAGAGAAGCAGAGTTAACGTTCCAGGTCAGTGACCCTTCTTCTTGCTTTTATTTCAGATTTCCAGCATCCGCAGTATTTTGCTTTTATTGTCGTACTTTTGAAGTGTAGTCACTGTTGTAATGTAGGAATGGTTTGTCAGATGAGTTTTCACTTTTCAATTGGAGTTACATTGTGGTGCAAGAACATCTCCTAAGACAAAAATTCTTGTCTTTAAACATGAACCTAAATTGAGCTGTGAAACATAATGACAGTCATGGAATCTTCTGCATTTTAACACATCTGATTTTGAATTTTTTTGAGATGCTGAATGATGTTTGAGAATATTTTGGGAAAATTCAAGGTTTGTATGTGCCAGTTTCTGTATTATAAGCTTTTCTTGTAAAACAGTACAGGTCCTTCAGGTGTTACGATGTGTTAACATGACTGAGATTTTTTAATACAGCCTTATGTGGGAATCCTGCGGAATTTTAACAATTATGCTTTCACCTTTGAAATTGAGCATAAGTGATTTATTATATGTTTATAATGAATTTTCAGCTTGTTTTATGGTGGAGTATTAAATAGAAAGATTATTTAAAGCATGAGTCAGTGCCAAGGGCTTTAATCAGTTGACAGTGTTCCATTGTATTGTGAAACATACTGGGACATTTATTGTGGCTTTATAATTAGATAGATAGTGGTGTTAGCGTAAGCTGTAGCAGTTTAATTCATTGTTAGAAAGCTGGCCTTTCTACACATTAATGTCTGGTTGCTCAGTCTCACAGATCAACAAAAAACAATGATCTGCTAAATTGTGCAATATACGTGCTTGCCATATTGGAGGCTTAGGCACCCATTTAGCCCCAAATAAACAAGAGCCACACCATCAATGGATCATCAGTGCTGCTCAGACACTGGCACTGTGGAACATCACAATCCTTCAATATCCTGTTGGACAGGGGCCGGCAACCTTTTTTACCTGAAGAGGCACTTTAAAAGAATTTGCCTAAAATAACAACTATTGGAAACTGCAAGATTTGGCATTTCAAAACCAAATACATGGCAAATTACCAGTCTCCCTGATAGAATGCATAATTTTCATGTGTAATAAACAATTTATATCAATGACTTAGATGAGGGGAACGATGGCATGGTAGCTAAATTTGCAGATGACATCGAGATAGGTAGGTAAGTATGTTGTGAAGAGGACATAAGGAGGTTGCAGACCAAGAAATATAGGTTGAGTGAGTGGGCAAAAATCTGGCAGATGGAGTATAATGTTGGAAAATGTAAAGTTGTTCACTTTGGCATGAAGAATAAAAAAGCAGAGTATTGCTTAAACCGAGAACAACTGCAGAATTCTAAGGTGCAGAGGGATCTAGGTGCTCTAGTGCATGTGTCACAAACAGTTAGTATGTAGGTACAGCAAGTCATAAAGAATGCTATCCTTTATTACGAGAGGAATTGAAAATACAAGTAAAGCTGTTATGCCTTAGGGGTAGATGGGAGTGTGGAATTCAAGACAAAAGCAGATCAGCCATGATTTTTTTTTTTATTCGTTCATGGAATGTGGGTGTCGCTGGCTCGACCAGCATTTATTGCCCATCCCTAATTTCCCTTGAGAAGGTGGTGGTGAGCTGCCTTCTTGAACCGCTGCAGTCCATGTGGGGTAGGTACACCTACAGTGCTGTTGGGAAGGGAGTTCCAGGATTTTGACCCATGTGACAGTGAAGGAATGGCGATATAGTTCCAAGTCAGGATGGTGTGTGACTTGGAGAGGAACTTGCAGGTGGTGGTGTTCCCATGCTGCCCTTGTCCTTCTAGTTGGTAGAGGTCATGGGTTTTGAAGGTACTGTCTAAGGAGCCTTGGTGCGTTGTTGCAGTGCATCTTGTAGATGATACACATGTTAGATGGCAGAGAAAGCTCGAGGGACCGAATGGCCTACTTCTACGTCTAAGTCGTATGTTCATATGTTTGTAAAATACATTTATTGAATTTATGTATCAATAGAAAAAAAAATCTAAAGTAAGATAGACCTAAGTCTGAATTATGTTTTTTTCACTTTTTTGTGACTTTTTTGATTTTTCCGTAGTATCTGCAGAATATGCATTTTCAGGTTTTATGCTCATTTCCACTTTGAATAAAAAAGTAATGGCCAATTTACATATAAAACTGAAAGAATGCTTTTTGTCTTTGTGTTTTTATAACAGATCTGGTAATAAATTGAAATGTTTTACTACAAGTTCGTCAGTAAAGTCTTCTTTAAAAACAACCTTAGCTCAAGATGCATTGAATTAAGACAATTTTTACGGCTATTGATTCTCATGATAAAAAATAGCTTCTAATATCACATTCAGAATAATTGACCATTTCAGTTATATTAGAACCAATAATGGTCGCAACCATAAAACCGGTTCCTCGAACCAAAGACATTATCTATAACCATGGTGTAGCTATACCACTCAAAACAGGTTTACTTAGAGCACGATGATGTTTTTCGTTAAAATAATCATTTTATTCCCACAATAAAAACATGGCTTTTATTTTTCTTGACTTAATTTTTTTTAGGCTTTTTCAATGATAATGCGAACCAATTGGAAAAGGTTGGGAGCCACAAGTGAGATGTTAAAGAGCCGCATGCAGCCCTGGAGTAGCAGGTTGCTGACCCCTCCCCTGTCTGATCCTATCCTCTCTCTTTACATGTTATCAATTGCTATCTCTTCCTGTTTATTCAACAGGTGATTCCAACATCTCACCTGAATGTGTGGTTAGTCAGACATATGCCTGCTTTTAGCAATAAATTGCAGGCGTTTAACTACCTCTGAACTCTTTATTTCTCTGGGCTGGATTTTCAAAACGAGGTCAGGGTCCTGACGCCTGGATGATTTCCAGGACTTGACCCCGCACCTCGGCTGCATTGTCAATGCGATGCGATCTTCAAATGGTAATGCCCTAATAGGGCAGGAAGCAAACTTGGTGTTCAATTAGTGGTGCTGAGCACCTGCCGGAGGCAGAGTCGCCTGCCTGGCAGCAGAGGCAAAGGCAAGCGCAGCCATGATGTGGCCTGGCTTAATGGCTCCTAATTGGAGGTGAACAGCTTCCCCATTCCCTCCCCCTACTCTTACATTAAAAATTGTGGACATTCCTGGAGGCATCGGGTTCCAGAGATGATCTTCAGGACTGTGATTTTTAAATCGCGGCGGCACTGGCTCCTGACCCCATGGCTCTTTCAAAGTTTGGCTGTCTGTCTCTGACTTTCTTTGTTCCCCCCTCCTTTGTCCCTCCCTCATCCCCCTGTTGCCAGCCATGTCTTCAGCCACCTCCGGCCATTCTGTCCCTCCACCTTCCTCTCCTCTTTGAAGGCATTCCATAAAGCCTACTTCTTTGACCAAGCTTTTGGTTGTCCTTTCATAATATCTCCTCCTTTGGCTTAGCGTCTATCTTTGCCTGATTACAATTCTGTGAAGCGCCTTGGGATGTTTAACAACATTAAGGTCACTAGGTAGCTGCAAGGTGTTGTTTTTATTGGTGGTGGTGATGACGCTATCTGGAAAGTGCATGTCTGTGCATTTTGGGTGAGGGCAGGATCAACTTTGGCTTTAAGGTTCTCCATAGTCAAACTACTTGCCAGTACTCACTGTTGTATACCAAAGTATTATATATCTTTTAATGTACAGAATTCTTTTTAACCATGTAACTGCTCCTTTATTTCTTTTATATTTACGAATGTAGAAGTTGTGGTGGAGTCCTATGTGTAGCGTCTGTCTCATGGTGGCAACATGAAACATCGAAGTATCCAGACTGAAGATATCTAATGAACTGTATTGTGGGCCTGAAAGCGCAAGGCAGGATGGTCAATTTGGTCATGACAGAGTCTTGCCAGAATTAACAAAATCAAAATGAATTAAACTGCCGAAGTGCTTGCATCCAAAGAGAAATACAGGCATTTGCTCATTAAGAGCGAATAACCATGTCCATCTGTACCATTTTGGAGACTGATAACAGTGCTAGAGATAACAAAGCAGAGCTAGGCCGTCTGAAGCTTGAAATTCCTGCATGAGGCCCAAGGTATAAACCATCTGGATAAGTAACTGACTTGTGTTGGAAAGGACAGTGAGGTCATTATAGACCAATTGAAAGAGTCAAAGACAGGTTTTACCTTATATGGAACAGGGCACTAGCAAAAAAACTATAAAGAAAGAGCCCACAGGAATATCTTTGCTGCAATGGTTAGAATGGTGGGGTCGGCCATCCGGAAGTTGCACGGAAGATCTGTCGGTGGATTGACCACCAAGGCGGACTCCCAATCGCAGGTCTGCTAAGCAACCGGTATTATCGTATGTACTATTGCTTGGTGGTATAATAAAGGTCTACCACATCTAGTGGAAAACATCCAAGTTGTTGTGTGCCATTGATATATAGAGTAAAGGCTAGAATCTTTAGACCAGGTAAAGTGTCTTGCACTGTCTAGGATCATACATGAAGAACAGACAACTTGGGTCAGACGACTCATGCCTGTTGAATTGTACCCCAGCATTAGTCACGGGATGAAATTGGACAAGACTCTGGAATGCAAAACAGGTGGAATTGCACTTGCTTTCCGCTACGGGACACGGCCAATATTTAGTTCTATCAAAAGCCATGGAACTGAATATTGGCTGGGTTGTATACAGGCGACCAACGCAATACTGCATATTTTGGGTTTTTGCTCACCTCCAATTTCACCCCCACTTTCCTTTGTAGATGAGTGAAGAAAATTGTAAAAAAAAATTTACTTTCAACAGATGAGGTAGATGACACAAGGCAGACCACTGAAAATAGTAATTATTTTTAAGAAAACCAGTGACATAGATTGCAAACCCACAGGATTAAACAGAGTTGTGCTTTTTTTTTTGCAGCAACAAGATGTCAAGAAATGTAAAAGCAAAATACTGCGGATGCTGGAAATCTGAAATAAAAACAGAAAGTGTGGGAAATACTCAGCAGGTCTGGCAGTATCTGTTGAGAGATAAACAGTGTTAACATTTCAGGTCTATGACCTTTGCCAGTTCTGATTAAAGGTCATGCTGATGCTGCCAGACATGCTGGGTATTTCCAGCACTTTCTGTTTTTATGTCAAGAAATGTACTTTATTTTTACAAAAGCCAGTGACCATCCTTGATAAGTCCGATTTGATAGATATGGTAAAGTGATCTGTAAGGCAGAAACTGCAATGCCTTGTTAATTTCTCTAGCTATAGGGAGATCCGAATGAGTAATAAGCAATCACAAAATGGCAAGACTCACGTAGCTTAAGAGCTTACCATCTGAAGTGCTGAATTGCTCAAATTTGTCTACAGTTTCTTTTCATCACAGGGGAAAAATTACTCTTGCAAATATGCTTGCCCTATTTAAATGACCTTCCTTCATTGTTCTTAAATTAAAATACTTCAATATCTTTGGCTTGTCTATTATTTATAGGGTATTTAAAATAGATCATTGTTTTTATTATCAGAGCAATTTTGTCTACATTGGAGATTTTGGGCCAGATTTTATTCTGTCGACAGGGGTCCCAGTGGCGGGCTGGAAGGCAGGGGGGACCCCGCCTCTGCCCTCCACCGGACCCTTGTTACTATTTCATGGCAGGCATGCCGTTCCTTTCAGGGACGAGCTCCCTCCCTCCAGAGCTGCTGGCCAATCGGAAGGCTGGCAGCTCTGCAGTAGCAGCAGCACCACTGATGGTGGTGGCTACTACTAGTACTGCAGGAGGCCCTGCAGAGGAGAAGACTTGAGAAAACCCCAGGAGAGGTAAGTGGAGTCAAGGTTGCTGGGGCCATCAGGCAGGCCCTGGCAATGGGGTTGGGGGTGGGTGGGTGTTAATGAGGGTTGGAGGGGGCAGCCATCACTACCGGGTGGGCCCTCCAGAGACCATGGATTGGCCCCAAAGGAGGGACCCCCCCTCCCACCAACCCCATAGAATCTACACCAACCCCCCTAGTGGCGCTTCCCCACAGTGGCGGGCCTCTCCATCTACAAAATTGAGGTAGAGGCGGTAAGAGCCTTTAAGTAGACACTTAAGGGTCTCAATTGCCCTGGGGTAGAAAGGCCTTCCCTGCCCTGGACAAAATGGCAGGGGACCTGAGCAATTTTGGGAAGCGCCCCCCACCCCCCCCCTACCATTTTGTTTTCTCCCCTTCCCTGCCTCCAAAGACAGAACAAAATCTTGCCTTTTATTTCAGTTGATCCAAGAATTTTTACAACTTCTACCCATGTGGGTAGAATAATAGTGGTGTAACAGAAACGACACATACACACATGCTGAAAACGACAGATGGATACAGCCAGTGGAACAAGAATATTGAGTTCTTACCAGTCTGATCAGAAAAACATCCTTTCCTGTTATATAGAATCTTACAGCACAGGAGGCCTTTCCGCCCATTGTGCCTGAATGGGCTCTTTGAAAGAGATATTCAATTAGTCGATTCCCCTGGTCTTCTTCCCACAGCTCTGCAATTTTATCCCCTTAAAATATTTATCCAATTATTTTTGAAACTTACAATTGAATCTGATTCTACCACCCTTTCGGGCAGTGCATTCCAGATCATAATAACCTGAGTTAAAAAAAAAATTCTCATCTCACCTCTTGCTGTTTTGACAATTGCCTGAAATCCGTGTCCTCTAGTTACTGACCCTTCAGTAAAAATTTTGGGTCAATATCTGGAGGAAAATATTCATCAAGGGTGCCAGATATTATATTATATTGATTATACACATGCAGACATAACTAAGATATTTTGCCACATTTATATCAGATATTAATATTGGTTTGAGCTCCTCTGATAGCTCAGCTAGCTAGGTAGTGAGAATGTGTGCTGAATTGGCTAGGAATCTCCCAGACTCAAACTCTGGTCTGTGCTCAATTAGCATCAGGCAGCAATAGGAGCACTCCACTTAGCTTCAGAGCCATGCACTTCAATGGGGAAAATTGGTTATGGTACCCCCTTCTAATCACTATCTGTGTTTCTGAGATTGTACGTGTGTGTAAACATACTGGGAATAATACCCTGAGAAGGATATTCATCAAAGGCGCCAGATGAATCCTCAATCCTTTTACCATAACTCCTCATCAAGGAACCATCCAGGGTTTACCACACAATTTATGCCAAATAGTGGATGATGCTAAATTTGGCTCACTGAGGTGTTTTATAGCAATCAGTTCAGATTATACTGTATTAGCATTTGCGCTATTAGCTTCCCATAGAATCTACACAGAGTAAAAGGTGGAAAAGGTGAAGGAATTAATCACTTCTGGCCAATTATCTAAAAAGAAGTCAAAGGACAAAGACATGAACTAACAATTATTTATTAGCCTTATAATCATAGTGTGCAGGACTTAAACCTAAACATTGGCTGGAATTTTACGCCGCCCCAGCGAGTCGGATGATGGTGTGGGGGCGGCGTAAAATTGAGTGGCAGGCTCCAGGAGGCCTACCCGCTCCGATTCTGCCTCTGACCAAGTTTACGGAGGCCCAGCGGGGGCGGGGGAAACGGCCCGCCCGCCCGTCTGAGGCCAATCAAGACCCTTAAGTGCCCACTTAAGGTCCCTCGCCCACCTCCACGGGTAGTTTGCCCGTGGTAAGCGGGTGTGCCGGGGACGTGAAAGGCCGCCCAGCTATAGCTGACGGTCTTTCCGCACCCCGGGTGGGGGGGGGGGGGTGCATGGCAGTCGGGCACAGAGCGCCCAATTGAGGGCCACTCCCACCACCCAACCCAACCCAACCCCGGGATCCAATTCGCCCCCTCCCCCAAACGACCACCCTAGCCTCACCAGGGCACGACCGATTCCTCTGGTGAGGCAACCCAAATTTACTTTCAGTCCCGGCTCCTTGGTATCCTCCTCGGTCTGCTGGGCTGCAGTCCCAGCAGTGGCCACCGCTCCCGGGAGGAGGCGGGACCTCCTCTCTTAAGTTTGTGGAAGTCCCGCCTTGGGCTAATTAAAGCCTGGGGACCTGTAAAATATGGGACGGATACCCAGGCTGGGCGGAAGCGGATCGCCACCGGCATTTACGTTGCAGTCTGGCTCCCGTCCGCCCACTGTAAAATTCCAGCCATTATGTATACAAATAATTCCTGCCAGTTGTTTATTGCCCAATGATTGACAAATCTTTTGGGCCTCCTTATCTCGAGAGACAATGGATACGCGCCTGGAGGTGGTCAGTGGTTTGTGAAGCAGCGCCTGGAGTGGCTATAAAGGCCAATTCTGGAGTGACAGGCTCTTCCACAGGTGCTGCAGAGAAATTTGTTTGTTGGGGCTGTTGCACAGTTGGCTCTCCCCTTGCGCCTCTGTCTTTTTTCCTGCCAATTACTAAGTCTCTTCGACTCGCCACAATTTAGCCCTGTCTTTATGGCTGCCCGCCAGCTCTGGCGAATGCTGGCAACTGACTCCCACGACTTGTGATCAATGTCACACGATTTCATGTCGCGTTTGCAGACGTCTTTATAACGGAGACATGGACGGCCGGTGGGTCTGATACCAGTGGCGAGCTCGCTGTACAATGTGTCTTTGGGGATCCTGCCATCTTCCATGCGGCTCACATGGCCAAGCCATCTCAAGCGCCGCTGACTCAGTAGTGTGTATAAGCTGGGGATGTTGGCCGCTTCAAGGACTTCTGTGTTGGAGATATAGTCCTGCCACCTGATGCCAAGTATTCTCCGAAGGCAGCGAAGATGGAATGAATTGAGACGTCGCTCTTGGCTGGCATACGTTGTCCAGGCCTCGCTGCCGTAGAGCAAGGTACTGAGGACACAGGCCTGATACACTCGGACTTTTGTGTTCCGTGTCAGTGCGCCATTTTCCCACACTCTCTTGGCCAGTCTGAACATAGCAGTGGAAGCCTTACCCATGCGCTTGTTGATTTCTGCATCTAGAGACAGGTTACTGGTGATAGTTGAGCCTAGGTAGGTGAACTCTTGAACCACTTCCAGAGCGTGGTCGCCAATATTGATGGATGGAGCATTTCTGACATCCTGCCCCATGATGTTCGTTTTCTTGAGGCTGATGGTTAGGCCAAATTCATTGCAGGCAGACGCAAACCTGTCGATGAGACTCTGCAGGCATTCTTCAGTGTGAGATGTTAAAGCAGCATCGTCAGCAAAGAGGAGTTCTCTGATGAGGACTTTCCGTACTTTGGACTTCGCTCTTAGACGGGCAAGGTTGAACAACCTGCCCCCTGATCTTGTGTGGAGGAAAATTCCTTCTTCAGAGGATTTGAACGCATGTGAAAGCAGCAGGGAGAAGAAAATCCCAAAAAGTGTGGGTGCGAGAACACAGCCCTGTTTCACACCACTCAGGATAGGAAAGGGGTCTGATGAGGAGCCACCATGTTGAATTGTGCCTTTCATATTGTCATGGAATGAGGTGATGATACTTAGTAGCTTTGGTGGACATCCGATCTTTTCTAGTAGTCTGAAGAGACCACGTCTGCTGACGAGGTCAAAGGCTTTGGTGAGATCAATGAAAGCAATGTAGAGGGGCATCTGTTGTTCACGGCATTTCTCCTGTATCTGACGAAGGGAGAACAGCATGTCAATAGTCGATCTCTCTGCACGAAAGCCACACTGTGCCTCAGGGTAGACGCGCTCGGCCAGCTTCTGGAGCCTGTTCAGAGCGACTCGAGCAAAGACTTTCCCCACTATGCTGAGCAGGGAGATTCCACGGTAGTTGTTGCAGTACTTGGGAAAAAATACCACTGAAGAGGCTTCGACTACAAAGCCCAGAAATACTTGTGCAGTTTAGATATCCTAATCCCCCTGACTCCTAACAGTTCAATGGAAATTCCAAATCAATTTATACAATTTACTAGGAACGACTGTTTTTTTGATGCAGTCAGAGAGAACCAATTATAGCATCCCTGTTCTTCACCCTGCTATCAGTTGGATTGTGGAGGTTTATCTTTGCTGTATGGAAGGGAAAACAATTTTTAATTGGGGTAGACTTTCTGTTTTGAGTATCTGACTCAGCACATGATAATCTATGAATATTGAATATCATTTTGCAATATTCTGGAAATAACTTTAATTTAAAAAAAGTTATTCATTCAGTGCGTGGTCCATCCAAACAACAATCTTGTGCTTGTTGAACATACAAGGGCTCATGAAGAGTTTTGTCTCAGCATTTCTTGTACATTGAAAAGGTCCATCTCAAAGAAAAGGGCCTCAGAAGATTCCCTGGGGCTAGATTAAAAAGCCAGGGCCTGGAATGTTAATGGTTAATTATGTTAAAGGTAAACAGCTGAAGGGCTTTGTTCAATTAAGGATATGAAATGAATATGAAGAGAGCCTGTTGGACAGAAGGTTGGTTAGTGAACAGAAGGCAGAGATGTATAATGTTGCATTCTGTGAATAAACTGACTAGCCAGAAAAGGATCTACATCTAGTTTCATTCTTCACTGTTTAGCTTAAATCCATTTAACATGGAACCTGGTGCCATGCCAGATTTACTGCTGTAAAACTGGCAACTGCATTCAACATGGCAACCTGCTTACTCATACGCTCATTCCACACTGGCAGGACAGGGCAGAGTGTGTGAGTAGGAGAATAAGTGAAGTGCATTGGAGTGATTGTAGGAGAGTGAATGGAACCAAGGGAGACTATTGTGAGCAATGAGGCTGCAGGTGGTGAAGCTGTGAGGAAGACTAAGAAGTCAGGTTCTTACCTTAACTCTGGTGAAGTCGCTGAACTTCTATCAGCATTGCAGCCATGTCCTGGGAGGTAAGCTCCTTGCAACCTCTTCCCACTGACAGCAGAGGTGTAGCTTAGAAGGCTTTCTTCCCTCCAAAGAGGATCTCCCTCCTCCTATCAACCATGGACTAAGGCCTCCACCACTGCATCAGAGATCATCCCCTTTCTGGACCTCTTGCAGCCTTTTCTCTCCTTGCAAGCATTCCCTGCTGCCTTCAACTAGGGTACACTTCCCCTTTAAGAGTACTCAATGCCGTTAAGTGACATCCCCAGTACTGCACTGGGAGTGTCAGCCTAGCTCTTATGCCCAAGTCCCTGGGGTGGGACTTGAACCAACAACCTTCTGAGCTAAAGAGGAGTGTACTACCAGTGAGCGACAGCTGACACTGAGATACACCACCCTGCGAATTTCTAAGGCCACTTTCAGGGCAAGAGAGATTGTTTGGTAGTAATTCACAGATATCACATGGTTAAAAGGTACTTAGACTTGAAATGACTCTCTCTTCATTTCAGCGACACATTTTCTAACTTTCTGACTACTTACATCTCAGCCAGAATCATATTCATTAAATGATAATGGACCAGATTTTGCTATAGCAGGGCATCTAACAGCATCTGTCATTAGTTAGATTTTCCCTTTCAAGCTTAGTTTATTAATTTCCTTCCTTTGGCAAGTTGCTGAAAGTGCGAGCTAATAACATTGCAGCGAGGGAAACCAGGCATCTGGGACCTGTGTGAAAAGGGCCACCAACTGTGTATCTTCTTATTCAATCAGATTGAAGGATTCTGAACTTAACAACTCAAGGACCGACAAGGAATTGTAAATTAGAGTGTTTGAGTTCAATGTCAAATCAGATACAGGAAGAGAAATCAAGAGAGGGAAAGAAAAATTGGATTAAGAGAGAGAGAGAGAGAGAGAGAGAGAAAAGAGACCGAAAGGAAAAGTAAATTTAAAAATGTTTCAATTTACAATTTGACCTTTTTTAAATCTCCGATGAATTTACTGCCTGAAGGAATGAGATTCCATACTTATCACTGTTCACTTTCAGGGCAAGAGAGATTGCTTGGTAGTAATTCACATATATCACATGGTTAAAAGATACTTAGACTTGAAATGACAAGACTTAACTTTCTTTGAGTTTAGTTTGTATCTACCACACAAATACAGCAACCTCACGGCATTCAATGCAGTACAAATGTGGTGCAGACAGTGAGATGCCATTTTCTCCACTAATGACAGAGCGATGCAACTCGGGCAGCAACTTTTATATCTTTGCATTTAATCGAGCATCTGCCCCTTGCCTGAAATTGCTATACCATTTGTGTATAAAAGACGGTTAAGTGCCATAAGCCTCAGCGATATTTTGACAGAAATTTCTGGCCTAATAGCACATATATGTCTGGCTCCCTCTGTTGGAAGATTGTGAAACTACATAATGCAACCTGAAACACTACACAGCAAATTCAGCAATTCTCTCACAGCCATGGAATCTCACTAGATAGGTATTAGCTGTGCAACCAGTTCTGTGCTCTAAGCTTCTATCAAGGAAGCTTCTATGAGAAAGAATCACTTAAAAGCCTGCTCTCTAAACCAAGAGTTAATAATGATACTAATTTGCACTTATCTCTAGCAAACACGAACAAAGCTGATCCATTATAACATGACTTATGAATTATATACCATTCATTATATTAAAATCATTTCCTAATCATTTTGGGGATCATTTAATTCTTCAGAAATACAGGAAGTCTGCTATTTCTTGGTAGAATCTGCCAAAGTTGCAATGAATCTCTCTGTTCTATTGGAACATCTCAGTCTCAACTAAGTCATCTTCATGCCTCGGACTGTGATGAATCCCATGATATTTTGAGAATATTTGGAATTTTGCTCTGTTATGTGGGAGAATAGTATTGGCATTCCATAAACTGCAAAAATTTTGTTCAGGATGGTCCTATGGCTGGAACAGATGTTGATCACAGAAGTTCAACTTCTGAAAACTTCAAGTAATCATTTATGCTCACAAATAGCTAGTCAGCTCAACTGATGTAATTCATCATAAATCAACACTTTCTTTGTGCCTTTGGTATTCCACAAGTTCAGACATTACACGTGATGCCTGTATGCTTTTGACATGTGTCGTCCAGCAAAGTAGCCAAGATGTCATAACTTCTCCAGCCTTTAGGCTAATGCCACGGAACCATATTTTTTCATATTGCAATGGCTATGTCTTCAAAATTCTTTGGTACCCTAATGTGAAAAGTTTCTTGAGTGATGTTTATTTTAGGTATGATGATGGTGCTGTCTCTTTGAGAGTAGCTCAATCATAGGTTGTTGATATTTCATCTATGTTCTACAGTGCTCTGCGTATCTCCCTTATCTTGTGCATTTTACTTGTATAATAATACGGCATTATAGATTCTAGCACAGTATTTTTGCTTTAGATATGATTTCAAACATGTGAGCATTTGGAATGGTGTGTAATGAAGCTAATGAACTTACCGGCTCATTTTAAAGAGCAGCTTAAAAAATGGAGTGATGTGACATGTAACACACTTTGGTAATGGCTTACAATCATAGATGACTGTAATTTGAAAAGTCATTGTTTGATCTAGAGCAAAGGGTTCAAAATGTCAGCACTCAAAGATAGGTACAAGTGTTATATAGGATTTATTAACTTTGAACTTCTGGAGAAGTGTGAGGGAATACATTTGGGGAGGGCAAACAAGGCAAAGGAATGCACAATAAATGGGAGGATATTGAGAGGGGTTGAAGAAGTGAGAGACCTTGGAGTGCACGTCCACAGGTCCCTGAAGATGGCAGGGCAGGTAGATAAAGTGGTGAAGAATGCATATGGAATGCTTTCCTTTATTGGCTAAGGTATAAAATACAAAAGCAGGAATGTAATGCTGGAACTGTATAAAACACTGGTTAGGTCACAGCTGGAGTATTGCGTACAGTTCTGGTCACTACTTTACAGGAAGAACATAATTGCTCTGGAGAGAGTACAGAGGAGATTTACAAGAATGTTGCCAGGGCTTGAAAATTGCAGCTATGAGGAAAGATTGGATAGGCTAGGGTTGTTTTCCTTAGAACAGAGGACGCTGAGGGGTGACTTAATTGAGGTGTGCAAAATTATGAGGGGCCTAGATAGAGTATACAGGAAGGACCTGTTTCCGCTAGGAGAGGTCAATTATTGGGGGCACAGATTTAAGGTGATTGTTAGAAGGATTAGAGAGGACATGAGGAAAAACTTTTTCACCCAGAGGGTGGTGGGTGTTTGGAATTCACTGCCCAGATCAGTGGTGGAGGCAGAAACCTTCAACTCATTTAAACGGTACCCGAACCTGCACCTGGAGTGCTGTAACCTGCAAGGCTACGGACCAGTGGACCAAGTGCTGGAAGATGGGATTAGATAGGGTGGCTAGTTTTTTCAGCCAGCGCAGACATGATGGGCTGAATGGCCTCTTTCTGTGCTGTAACTTTTCTATGGTTCTATGAACAGATAACCATATGCATTTATGAAAACATTGTAGTTTCTCTACTATTACAGATGCCTCTCATTTGATCTGGATATAGGAGGTAGAATAACTAAAAATATGAATAACTAATTAATAATTTAAAATGTTTAGTATTACCTCTTAGCTTTTGTACTTTTTGCCTCTCTTTATAAAACTTAGGATCGCTAAGTTTTTTGATAATTTATCATCTGATAAATAAATGGAAAGTAGGATATGAGAGTAAACTAATTAGAGATGTAAAAGCAGATTGTAAAAGCTTCTTTGGCTATGTAAAAAGGAAGAGATTAGTGAGAGTAAATGCAGGTCCCTTAGTGGCAGAGACAGAAGAAATTATAATGGGGATTAAGGAAATGGCAGAGACATTAAATGAATACTTTGTATCACCTTATGTTTGCACTACAAAACACAAAAAATATTCTGAAGGTAATGGGGAACAAAGGGTCTAGTGAAAATGAGGGATCGAGGATATTAGTATTAGTAAAGAATATGAGAAATTAATGGGACTAAAAGCTGATAAATCCCCTGGACTCTGTTGACCTACAGCCTAATTTTTTAAAAGAGCTGGCTACAGAGATAATAAATGCATTGGTTTTGATCCAGCACAATGCCCTAGACTCTAGAATGGTCTTCATGGATTAGAAGGTAGCAAACATAATCCTGCTATTCAAGAAAGGAGACAGAAAACAGGGAACCATAGGCCAGTTAGCCTGACATCAATTGTAGGGAAAATGCTAGACTATTATTAGGGACATGATAACAGGGCACTTAGAAAATCATAATATGATTGGAGAGAGTCAACACGGATTTTTTTTTTTATTCATTCATGGGATGTGGGCGTCACTGGCCAGGCCAGCATTTATTGCCCATCCCTAATTGCCCTTGAGAAGGTGGTGGTGACCTGCCTTCTTGAACCGCTGCAGTCCATGTGGGGTAGGTACACCCACAGTGCTGTTAGGAAGGGAGTTCCAGGATTTTGACCCAGCGACAGTGAAGGAACGGCGATATAGTTCCAAGTCAGGATGGTGTGTTACTTGGAGGGGAACTTGCAGGTGGTGGTGTTCCCATGCATTTGCTGCCCTTGTCCTTCTAGTTGGTAGAGGTCGTGGGTTTGGAAGGTGCTGTCTGAGGAGCCTTGGTGCATTGCTGCAGTGCATCTTGTAGATGGTACACACTGCTGCCACCGTGCATCGGTGGTGGAGGGAGTGAATGTTTGTAGATGGGGTGCCAATCAAGCGGGCTACTTTGTCCTGGATGGTGTCGAGCTTCTTGAGTGTTGTTGGAGCTGCACGTATCCAGGCAAGTGGAAAGTATTCCATCACACTCCTGACTTGTGCCTTGTAGATGCAAGGGAAATTGTGTTTGACAAGTCTGTTAAAGTTTTTTGAGGATGTAATTAGTAGGGTGGATAAAGGGGAAACCAGTGGATTTAATGTATTTGGACTTTCTGAAAGCATTCAATAAGGTGCCACACAAGAAGTTATTACAAAAAATTGGGGCTCATGGGATTGGGGCAATATATTAGCATGGATTGAGGATTGGTGAATGGACAGAAAACAGACAGCAGGATTAAACAGGTTACTTTTGGATTGGCAGGCTGGAACTAGCAGGAGAGCGCAAGAATCATGCTTGGGCCTCAGGTGTTTATATCAATGACTTAGATGAGGAGACTGAGAGCAAGATTTTGCCTCTGGCGTCTGGAACCCGAAGTCGAAACAATTTCCTGGCTCTGACCCCACACCGGGGTGGGAAGTAGTCACAGTTCGTGATTTGGAAACATAGAAAATAGGAGCAGGAGTAAGCCATTCGGCCCTTCGGGCCTGCTCCGCCATTCAAAAAAGATCAAGGCTGATCGTCTAATTCAGTACCCTGTTCCCGCTTTCTCCCCATATCCCTTGATCCCTTTGGCATTAAGAAATATAGAAACATTTTAGGAAAGAAAAATATATTGGCAGAGGCAGACTGCTAATTGGCTGGAGGTCTGGCTTGGCAGCCAATTAGCAGCAGAGGGTGCATGATTGATGTGGGACTTCTGAAGTGCAGTCCCAATTTAAGGGCATCACGGCAGCCATCAATGTAGCAGCCATTTTGAAGGAGCATCCGGGTTCCAGTGAACAGGAGGAGAGGCTGAGTCTGGGCACCTGGGCCAGAGCTGCCCTTCGTTTCACGGATGCAGAACTTGAAGCAGTGAGAGAGAGGAGGGAGGTCCTATTTCCCAGAGGGTGGCAGGAGAAGGCGACCC